>NC_061108.1:116640399-116685399 GCF_015104395.2 Macrobrachium nipponense
GTTGCCTAAACCACTGGCATTAGAATTTAGATTAAAGAAATGGTAAAGTTTACGAATTTGCTGAGATATTTGTCTTCGTTACGGTCACGAAAGGAAAAGATTCCTTCGTGGCCCGGTAGCGTTCATTACCAATTGATGTGTGCGCTGCAAGTCTCCATTTGTTATCGAGAATACACGAAAACTCCCCTTTCGACAGGAGTTTGTATTTCGAGAAAGAATTCCCAAATGACCTGAAAAAGTTCGTTTTCTGTGCGTATGGCATTCTTTTGGTGAATATGGCTCGCATTTTTCTAACATCTTACGTGATTTATCAAACCTTTGGAGCTTTCAGTGTTAGTTCGTGAATGAGTTTTTAATCGATTTTGTTATGTAAGCTGGATTCATATCAACCAAGATCTTCAACCTTAAAAAGCTTTGCACTTTTTTACGGGAGTATTTTATATCGTTGGAAGAATAAAACATGTTAAAAGTATATCTTGTAACTAACAGAAAATAATAACTATCCAGAGGAAGGGGTTAGGCCTTTGGTTCCCAAGCGAAACTGAATTGAAGTGGTTTCCATCTACATCCGTATAGTCACAAAATACACTTTGCAGAGAGGATACATCAGCAGTTTCTAGGTCTCTCATGCACATTGGGGCGTTCACCTTAATGTAGGTCTTACACTTTTGCCTCCTGGGTGTCAAAGTCCGCTCGTATTTCACACCTCCCCCTTTCCTCTCTCCTTTGCAGTACAGGATGCTGGATGTATAAATTGGTTGTACTGCAGTGATAGAACGCTTTCGGGTTAAAGCAATTTTTATCTTTGGAAACAATGTATTCTAATGAGGTTAAACATTTTCCCCATTTTCTTTATCTGCTATTGTATATTGAATGCCAATACTTGATGGCTTTTATCTGATAATATATACTGCAATAGACAGCTCTCCGTGTAAAAGATTATTTCTTTGTTCAGGGAAGTGCTCAAGATTATTTTCTAATGTGTAAAACTCCGTGTTAATAATAAAATAAATGCATAAGATTGTTCGCTACATTTTTGGTCACAAAAGGAATAAATCCCTTGTTTTTAGATAGAAAGCATTGTATACTTAAAACCTCATGGTGAGAAACATTAATAATAGGACGTACTAGGGGGAGAACTCCTTCTATTAGAGGAGAGAGAGAGAGAGAGAAAGAGAGAGAGAGAGAGAGAGAGAGAGATCTTCGGCGAGTCCTTATTCTTCTCGATCTCTTTATCCAACTTAAAAAACGGTGAAGTGACGTTGGTTGGATTCCACAGGTCGACGAAGCCATTTATTGTGATTCTGAGGAACAAGAACCCCCTTTTATACATACACACATACATGTATGTACGTATGTATATATAGTATAGTATGTATGTATGTATGTATGTATGTAATATATATATATATAGAGAGATATTATATATATATTATGGATATATATATGAATAGATATATATATATATACATACATATATAGTATATAGAGATATAGTATATATATATATTTATAGATATATATAAATATATATGTATATATATAATATATATATAATATTATATATATATATATATTATATATATATAAGTGATTATATACTATATATATATATATATATTTATATATATGTAAGTATGTATATATATATATATATAATATATATATATATATATATATATATATATATATATAATTACACATATATGCGTATTATTTGTGTACTATATATATAGCACACACAGACACACATATACATGTATACATACATACATACATACTTAGACATACACACACATATGTAAATCTCACCATTCATTCCTGTACTGTGCTCGATAACTGTATCTGTTCCTTCCACCACGGCTAAGTGGTGGAGTCTTTTGTTTATACCTTCTTTCTTTTGAAAGATTAGTCTATTTTTCCTAAAAGTTTCAGGTTATACTCCAAATTTTCTACTTAATTTTTTATTTTTATTTTGTTTCTATTTAGAGTACGGTGCTTCTGTGAGTTTACGAAAAATGTTCACGAATAGTATTAAATAGTTTTGTACTTCATGTTGTAATATGTTATAAATACGTTATAACAGACGAATAAACTGAGCATGACTGAAGGACGGCTCAACGAAACTCACCTGCCAATAGGAATAGCAGCTTCAAACACTGTGTCTGGTTTATACCGGTTTTCGTAACTTGAGAGAGATGACTGATGTATTAATTTTATCAATAAAGAAAAATTGCCGTCTCCTTTTTTTGTTTAATCCTTCGACAATAAGCTAAAATGAGATTTACGTAAGATTAAGTCTTTTGGACTGTCAAAGAGTGCTCGATTTAGTTTGGTATAAAAGATAGTTTAATTAAAGGTTTTGCTCTGATATATGAAGAAAATAACCAAACATTTTTGTATCACCGCGACTTATCTTGATGAGTCGTGTTAGTTAAAAAATATTGTGGTGTTGAAATTTAGATTTTCACTTGCAGATCAATCACATTAGTATTTCTTGTGTATTTAATCCTTTGTGATAAATTCGGCGTTATTGGGTAATGGGTCTCATTTGTGTTTGTCGATCGTTGACTCAGTTTTACTGGAAATAGATTTTTTTTACAGCGACTATTTTTTTCTGTGTGTGTGTGTGTGTGTGTGTGTGTGTGTGTAGGTGTGTGGATAAGTTTATCCAGCTTTTTGGTTGGTTATTTATACTTTCGAATTATAGAAAAAAAGGGATCAATATTCCTGATCTGGGTAAAAATAATGATGATTTCAGATTTTAATAAGGCTTATACGAAATTCACGATTAATACAGTTTGTATTATTTTCATCCTAACGTACAGATGAAGAGACAGTATTTCTTTAGTTTGAATGACCTACACTTGTTACACTTGTCATCCTTTAAAAAAAAGAAAAAGACAAATCTATTACTTAAAAGGCAATGCCGCACGAACTTGCTGTGCTCTCCCATTGTAATTTCACTGTCTTATAGCAATAGTCATTTGGTTCAATCTCTGGAGTTCTGTCCAATTCCAATATTGCAGGTGAATGTTAATCCTAAGAAGAAAGTTAGAATGGTTTTATATTCTTGAACCCCCTCCTTAGTACTTAGGCTCTGAGATAGTAATCCAATTCTGCTTCACTAGGAAATGGCTAAAAGACTATTGAAATTTTTAGGGTGAGAAAATAATGAAATACGGCAGTTCATGCTCTTGAGTTGAATGTCTTAGGACCAAAGTAATGATATGGAGTTTGCCATCAACAAACTTATGGAGAAATTAAATACCATCGATGAATTAAGGTCTAATGAACAGGAATAAGTAGACGTAATACACACACACACACACACACACACACACACACTTAAATGTTATGTACTTTATCCGTAGACTTGTTTACTTTTTTTATCATTTCCCTAGTTGACTCTATCATGCCAATATTGTGTACTGATTTTTTTTTTAATCTATTAATGGCGTTGAGGCTTTTTCAAACATAAATGGGTGCTGTTATCTAATAATAACGATAGTAATGATAATTATAATGATGATAATAATAATAGTAATAATAAATGTTACGGATGCTTTTATAGTATTGTGCGTATCTATAAAAGAGAACGTTTTTACAAATTCCGACGGCCCCTCATCGCCTTGGTTACTGTTAATTTTAATTGGGTTATTGGCTCCAAGACCTTGAGATGTAACGAATGAATGTGAATAACGAGAGTCTTAACAAATTCAAGTTTGCCTGATAGGTATAACAATTGAGGTACTGGCAACGTAAAAGGCCAAATTCTTTAAGGACATAGCCCGGGATGGAATGTCGCTTGATGTACCTTTTCTTTGAGCATGGGCAACTGTAATAAAGATATTTTACAGCCATTTCTTCATCGTCTACTCTTCTTACTCAGTGTTTCTTTTCTTTCGCCTACTTTGGTTTTTACATTCACCCTTCATTCAGAGCGAACCACTCCATGCATATAATAAGGGTCCTGAAATCTGTGTCATATGTTCCGTAACTTAAGCATAATACAACAGAAATGTTAAGGGATGAAATTATTTTTATTTTCATTTTACACTGTAAAATATATCAAACGGAAATTATTTTTCAAACCGAGGAAGTAGTAAGTTAGTCAGTGTATAATATCGTAGCATGTAGAATAATCAAATCGCTATTCTTAATAGCTTTATACAAAGTAAGTGGAGGAACTGCGGTCTGGATGATTTTTATACACATTATGAACGAGACGTTTATGTACTAGAAAGAAAAGAGGGAAAAGATATATTAGACGTTGGTGTGGTGCGCCTGGGGTAAAGCTGAAAATAATCTTGCGGAAATGGGTTCTTAAAGATCGTAGTTTCTTAGTTTCTGCAAGTCTTGGTTTCACCATAAGAATGTTCATATAGATACTTGGAGACACGAAATTTGTGAGGAAAAGTTTCGTTGGACGGAAGGAGTTCTTAGACGCTTGCTCCGTTATTAACAGACATACACATATATGAGTACATCTACATAATAAGGATGCCCATTCATCATAAGTGCTCTTCATTGTATACTATATTGTAAAGACACCAGCTCGCCTTTAAGGTCGTTAACAAAGTCAAGTGGTCACTCCAGTTTCAAAACGCTTTTTCGTCTGTTCCGGTAATGGCTTTTTCCTGTTTCGCAGTTTCTGTAAAAGAACCAACCCACTTGGCTATTAATGTGAGCGCCTTTTGTGTTGTCTGTCTTTCGTTGCTTCTCATTGTACGACATGTGTCGTAGGTAGATATGGCTTTCTTTCGGGGGTTGTGCACTTGATGTTGTTTTGACTATTTTGTTTTTCTTTTTTTATATATACGTCCGCTGTTGATGCTGCTGGCTTCGTTTTTATTGAAAGGAAAAATGCACAATGGGCTATTTTGTATAGTACATTTATTAAAGTTTATGATACAGCCCGGAGGTTTTGCGAGTCAACCTAACTTTTTTATCGGAAGTGTAGTCATAATTAGACATTTGTTTCTCAATATTATATTTCGTGGTGATGTAAAATACTTTTGCTTTATTATTATCATTATATTAGGAACTTCATCATAGATAAATATGAAGTCTATTGTAATCATCTTTATCATTATTTTTACTGGAAATTTTTGCCAAATCTTTTTGAAATATGGTAGAAAAGTGTCAGTTCTTCACAGGTTATTCGACCGGAAATGATTACGACACGTACTTATTTTAAGTTACAACCTTACAAATATCTCAAAAATCGTAAAAATCTGATACGGATGTCAGTAATACACTCCGACAAAATTATGATGGGATATCGTGCCAACTAATTTTACTTTTGTCGCCTCAAAGTCCAAATGCATTTCCAAAATAAAAGAGAGAGATGCGAAATTGTTCTTGAAATATTAGTGGAGCTTGGAGAAAAAAAAAAAAAAGACACACGCCTGAGACGATTAAACTCTTTGAATTTCTCCGAGACTCGCTAAAAGGTAATGACTCTTGAGATAATGACCAGGCCCATTAGTTTTGTATTAGGTAATGGCAGTTATGTACCACGTCTAATATAAAAATGTAATTTCCAATCTCTCACATATGGCGTCATTTTATGACATCCATTATGAAAATTTTATATTTAATTTTAGAATTAAATTACAACATCTGAACATTGAAACTGAATGAAAGTCAAGCCTTTGCAATTATATTAATAAAACTAATAATAGCTACTTATATGTTCAATTGTCAGTGGCACTAAGTATACTTCACAATTTCACAGAATGTTCTTATTGTCCTGAAGTTCATTGCTCCCCAAGTAAAAAGAATTTGAAAACTCCAATGGAAATCCCGTACAAAAAATTATATTTTAGTATTATTTACAATTCCGCTGAATTTGAAGGACCATTATAAATAAAATTCTGACTCTCTTATTATTTTTATTACCCCAGCTCAGTGACAAGTGTCGTTGAATAACACACACTTTTGCTTGACATCCGGATTTACAGAAGTTACAAAATGAGCCATCCTGAGGAAGATGTCACGAGGGTTTTAGGTGTTACAGTATAGGAAATTGATGAGTAGGAATTTCTTACAAATTAGAACCAAGCTATGCTCTGGTTACTCTACTGTGAGCGTTGTAGCGGGATTAGAACCGTGTACGAGCGTTGCCAATTTATCTTTCTAATGGAAAATGTAATATTAAAACAAGGTGGGCTATTTGATGACTTAATTGATGGAGTTTACTTTAAAAGTAATTAGTTCCTTATATTTATAAGCAGAGGTGGATGGCAGCTGTCTGAAATCAATCTTCCACCATATCAAAGATAAATCTTTGCTTCACGTTGGATAATCGTTTCGTTTAAGAATATAATTAACTAATTTGCAGTTAAAACTTATTTCTGTGTTGTTTTTTGTGTAAATGTTTATGGAATACAGGACTTTTAAAAGCGTTTTAAACTTTCAAGAACTTTAAATCAGCTCTTTTCTATACACTTGAAAGTTTCTTTGTCGTGAGTTTTATAAGTCTAGTATTTTTTTTCAGTCGCATTGCCGGTATGTATATATTTCACTGTGAAAAAGTGAAACGGTAACCATTCCTCCATCCTCCGTCATCTTTTGTGATGAAACGTTGTCTCGCCTAGACTCGCCAAATGAACTTCGGAATGAATGGATGATATGGTGTAATTCTGCAGCTGCTGCTGACGACGCGAGTTTAATAATTTGACTTTATGTTCTACGTTTGTTCTTTTCTGGTGCGCACTTTTTTGTTATTTTCTTCTGTGCAGCCTTCTAACATGTTCTCGATTTTGTGCGAGTTCATATTTTTCCGCGTTATCTTTACGATATTTTATGCTTGTTGGAAATCTGATAACCCATTTATTTATCGTTCACCAGAAACGATTCTGGCCTCATTACTTTGGCTCTCCAAGAACTCGACTTTTCAAAATCAAAGTGACATACATAAAGTGTGGAGAGACCAACAAATGAATCCCACGGGAAGTTGTGACAGTGATCGACAAGGTACCTGAGATAGCTCAGTGGTTTTCATCCGCTTAGTGAGTGAGGCTTTCGACTTAACTAGGGCCGTTCGGAAATGAGGAATATGGAACTTGCAGTCGAAATTCATTAGACATTTGATTCAGACACTTCAGACAGCAAAGCACGGTTACTTGTTAGGGTAGGCGTTGAACACATCTCATTCTCTATCAAAGGTATATGTTTTTTTAATCCATTAGAACGGAAATACAACAGCTATACGGTGCATGCGCGATTTACTAATTTATATAATTTGGATACGAATCTTACAATATCTTGAGAAATCCCGTAGCAGTTTAAAAAAAAATTAAATAAATGCCCCTTCCCACTCCATGGCTTGAGATTGCGCCTGGAGTGAATTCCGCCCAGTACTGTACTCGTTTATGTAGTGTAGTTATAAAAAAAACTAAACTCTTCTCTCAAGCAGGTTACAATTTTTGTGAGGGAAAATTTTGATTCATACCTATTAAGATTTCCTATGGATTTACTTCTTTGGAATGGAGATAATCGAATAGATTTTATTCATTATGATTCAAGTTTCATCAATGTGATGGTTTTCGCCAACGTTTGGGATTTGATATGACAGATAGGGACGAATTGTCATTGAGGAAAACTATGCATTATCTCTCTCTCTCTCTCTCTCTCTCTCTCTCTCTCTCTCTCTCTCTCTCTCTCTCTCTCTCTCTCTCTCTCTCATTTGTCATTTTATATCTGCGTAGGTGTTGGTATGTAATTGGTCTCTCTCTCTCTCTCTCTCTCTCTCTCTCTCTCTCTCTCTCTCTCTCTCTCTCTCATTTGTCATTTTATATCTGCGTAGATGATGGTATATACTTGGTGTGGCGATTACTATCAAAGAATCTAAGGGCACTTCTTCATGTGGGTCACAGCCATAACTATTCTTGCGGTAATTCATTTTAGTGGTATTGACCCTCCATCCAAAAATGTGATGTTGAACAAACTTCGAAACTACAGCCATTTTTTTATAGTCTTAATGTTGTAGCTCCTCTAGGTATGTTCTTTCAAAAAAAAATTTCTGTGCAGTCTAGCATTCCTGAAAACTAGTTAAGCGACTGTATTATCTGTCGTATATTAAAATTGCGTGTTTTCATTGCTTTCTACTTTAGTTTATATAAAATTGACGATCTTCTTGTACCTCATTCTCCCCCAGTGTGTGTGTGTGTGTGTGCGTGTGTGTGCTTATTGCACGTAGTCATATGAAGATTTATTTCTGTTGACAGGGGCTGAAAATTTGCCATTTTTGAGCAAACAAAATCAGAGTCGTTATCTTTGTATTATTCAGCACAGTATTTTTCCTGTCTTTTTGTAAGTCCTGATTTGAATACGAGCCAGCATTCATCTCAGCATTTTCTCTCACGTTCACTCTTGCGGATTCAGTGTTGTGTTACGCCGCTGCATACTGAATAATTTTGGAAAATCCTTCCATGGTATTGTAGCAATTGTGCCGATTGTTGTGTTGTTAACCATTGTGTCTTTTATAGATCGTATATGTTTGTGAGCTAGTGGTCTAGCTAAGAAATGTTCATTTGCGAAGTCATTAAAGTTTTCCTTATATATATTATATATATATATATATATATATATATATATATATATATATATATATATATATATATGCAAACAAAAGGGATTCATTTATACCCATGTTTAAGGGGTAAGGCGACAGGTGAAATGTCGCGATCACATTGTGACCCTGAGACATATTGTTTGCATGACGAGATTTATGAAGGGTTGATAACGGAACGTTAAGACATAAAAGAAAGCTTGAGATAGAAGAAATAGGGATTCAATTAAAAATAAATGTTCTTGCCATAACAATAGCTGGAAGAGAAAGGGATTTGTGGCATGCGAAGGTCTAGAAGTGGATGACATAGTGCAGAATAAATCAATGTTGTAACGTTTGGTTGAGGTCAAAGAAATGACAATTTAAATGGGAATGACATAGTAACGTTAAGGTGAAGGTCTAGAAAGGGATGACAGTGGCAAGAAACTAGAATATAAAGGTCAAGTGAATGTAAACGTGGTGAAGGTCTAGAAAGGGATGATATAGTAACGTGTGAAGGTCTAGAAAGGGATGATATAGTAACGTGTGAAGGTCTAGAAAGGGATGACATAGTAACGTGTGAAGGTCTAGAGGAGGACTAGTAACGTGTTTGAATGTCTAGAAAGGGAGATGAAACAATAGAAATATGCAGTAATAAATCAGTGTTGTAACGTGTGAAGGTCTAGAAAGGGATGACATAGTAACGTGTGAACTTCTAGAAAAGGATGACACAGTGCAGAATAA
This sequence comes from Macrobrachium nipponense, assembly GCF_015104395.2. Classification (NCBI taxonomy): domain Eukaryota; kingdom Metazoa; phylum Arthropoda; class Malacostraca; order Decapoda; family Palaemonidae; genus Macrobrachium; species Macrobrachium nipponense. The sequence goes on from NC_061108.1 coordinate 116,649,701, forward strand.
GTCGGCGTTGTATCATGTGAAGGTCTAGAAAGGGATGACATAGTGCAGAATAAATCGGCATTGTAATGTGTGGAGGTCTAGGAAAGGATGACATAGTAACATGTGAAGGTTTAGCAAAGCCTGACATAATAACGTGTGAATGTCTAGAAAAGGATGACAGAGTGCAGAATAAATAGGCTTTGTAACTTGTGAAAGCCTAGAAAAGCATGACATAGTAACGTGTGAAGGTCTAGAAAAGCATGATATAGGAACGTGTAAAGGTCTAGAAAAGGATGACGGAGTGCAGAATAAATAGGCGTTGTAACGTGTGAAGGTCTAGAAAAGCATGACAGAGTAACGTGTGAAGGTCTAGAAAAGCATGACAGAGTAACGTGTGAAGGTCTAGAAAAGCATGACAGAGTAACGTGTGAAGGTCTAGAAAAGCATGACAGAGTAACGTGTGAAGGTCTAGAAAAGCATGACAGAGTAACGTGTGAAGGTCTAGAAAAGCATGACAGAGTAACGTGTGAAGGTCTAGAAAAGCATGACAGAGTAGCGTGAGAAGGTCTAGAAAACGATGACATAGTGCAAAATAAATCTGCTTTGTAACGTGTGAAAGTCTAGAAAGGGGATGACATAGTGCAGAGTAAATTGGCTTTATAACGTGTGAAGGTCCAGAATAGGATGACACAGTGTAGAATAAATCGGAGTTGTAACATGTGAAGGTCTAGAAAAGGATGTCATGGTGTAGAATTTATCAGTATAGATAGTTTTTAGCCTTATTTGTATATTGTATTTGAAGGATGACAAGTCTGTTTTTAAAGCTGAAGGGTACAAGCGTTGAAAGACCACTCGTAAGAAAACGGATTATGGTCACAGTTTTGTTTAAACTTTTCGTGTGCATTATATTTCTTTTGTTTAAATTTAGATAGTCTTAAATTTTTTTCCCACTTTTATCGGTTAGACCCATTCCTTTTGGTTAAGAAGGTGTCCCTGGGCTCAGCAAGATAATGGAATTAGTTGATCTTATCTGGTGTTAAATCTGCTCTCTCCAGACCTTCGAAAATCAAGAATCGACTGATAATATGGTTAAATCCAAGAGCGCTGTTTTTTTATTTATTATTTACTTTTTTTTGCGCCATATTTCCCTGAAAGACAAGAAATTTCGAATTTCTGTTTCCGACTGATTACTTATTTTCTCTCGTTAGGTGGAGTGGGAGTATCATTTCGTCAAGATAATAAGTTTGAACCAGCCTTTAAATTTCTTGTGTAAGTGCATTGTTCTTATGGAAATGAAAATTCAAACACATACACATAAGAATATATATATATATATATATATATATATATATATATATATATATATAGATATATATTATATATATATAAATTTTTTTGAAAAAAATATCTATTGAAATAGATCCTCTGAACTTTAAACATGCAGAAATAAGAAGCTACTTATAAGAAGCGCCGTTTCCTATAAAATTATCGTGTGATGCATCTAACAGCCGAAGATTTTAGAACCTGATCTTACGGCGAGTTGAAATATGTAGACCCCAATATATATATATATATATATATATATATATATATATATATATATATATATATATATATATATATATACATATATATCGAGCTACAATGTCCTTTAATATCTAATTCGCTCTACCTCGGAATTAATATATTTTCATATATGCTTAACCGAAGGGGAATTTTTTTCTCGATAATAGACTTGCTGGACCAGGGCGCGAACCCATGGATCCTTTCAAATCCAGGAACGTCAGTGAAGCTTTTACCTACTACATTCCTCTCGCGGTGGTGTAGTAGGTAAAAGCTTCACTGACGTTCCTGGATTTGAAAGGATCCATGGGCTCGCGCCCTGGTCCAGGCAAGTCTATTATCGAGAAAAAATTCCCCTTCGGTTAAGCATATATGAAAATATATTAATTCCGAGGTAGAGCGAATTAGATATTAAAGGACATTGTAGCTCGATATATGTATATGAATCACGGAAATGTGATATGACTTATATATATATTTATTTGTGTGTGTGTGTGTGTGTGTGTGTGTGTGTGTGTGTAGAGAGAGAGAGAGAGGGAGGGAGATCTTTTCTACCGAAAACTGCAGTTTTCTCAAGATTGTTTTATAGCAATTTAAGAAAGAGACAACCCGCAGTAAAAAAAAAAAAAAGGGGGCAATCAACACTTTGTACAAGAAAGGAAGGTGAATACCTTGTACGGTCAGTAGAACATTCTTAAAGATTTGTTTTACTTGCTAGGTTAGCGTAGTCTTGGAGGTTTTGGATATCAGTTAAAGATGTGAGTGAATTAAAAAGATCTTTACAGTATTGTAGATCGAATAAAGATATGGTTGTGTAAAAGAAATCCTTCCTAAAGGATTAGAAAAATATAATTTGTTAAACTAAAGTAAAGTCTCAAACGCAGTTTCAGGTGACCCCAATTTTCGAATAATGTGGATCTTTGGTTTCAGTTTTAATTTCCGTCTTGTCACCCGATTTTTTAGATTCATATTTTGATTTCACACTGAAAATAAGGATAATTATTGTCATAACGACAATAACAGTGGAAATGATGATAATATCAATAGTTAGGGAGTTCATTAGTAAGGAGAATCTATCTGTTTCATTCTTAAATTAATCCCTATGCATGTCTGGTATTGAAGTTGTTGGAATAAAACACGAAGAGAAAAGTTAGGGGAAAAATATATGTTTAATTTCCTTGACTTTATCAAATCAATTTTCCCCTTGTGTTGGTTTTAATCAGAACTTTGAGGAAATCTCTAACTTTCTCAAAGAGTACGTTTGAGCAATAAAGATTCCCGATATTTCTCTACCAGGTTAAACAGTAATTCTCTCTCTCTCTCTCTCTCTCTCTCTCTCTCTTCTCTCTCTCTCTCTCTCTCTCTCTGCCAGAAGGTATGTCAAACAATAGCAAGTAATGTCTCTATCCCTTTCTCCCATGATGATGAAGTTCTATGTACGTTTATGTTAGTTTGAGAGGCGTTTTTGTCTTTAAGCGTCACTTAATATCATCTTAAGCCTAAACACCAAGTTTTGTTGTAACAACGAAATTCTATTTGTTTCTACATCATGAAAGCGTTTGCCTTTGATGTCCTTGGAAGCCCTCCAAGGTGAGCGTATCCCTGTTTACCTAAAGGTATGCAGTTAGGCCTAAGAGACGATATCAAACGTTGTGGAAGGCACCTTTGAACAGGCTGGGGATTCAGAATGACCTATCCATATCCATAGAAGCCATATTGATGTGTTCACGGGGCCTACCTTCATCTTCGTTGGGCTCTTAAATGAAATATCATCAGGACTTGATTCGGACTGTGGTTGACGTGATGGGAATTCTAGAGGAAATATCCTCCCATTTTCTTTATAGCCGGATCATAAGAATTTGTCTATATATCTGCTATGAAAATTATTCAGCAACAGAATGCTGGTATTTAAAGTCGTAGTACCGTGTTCTGAAGAAAGGCCCTATAATGATTTTGTAGCAATTCCACTCTTTATACCAAGGTTAAGGTTAACACGGATTTTAATATTAGAAGTTCGTTATTTTTTTCTGTAAGCTTTATGTTTATTTATTCTGGAGAAACTCTCTCTCTCTCTCTCTCTCTCTCTCTCTCTCTCTCTCTCTCTCTCTCGTAGTTAGTTTGATCCATGATAGTTACAGGAAAGGACCAAACGTTTGACGGGTTAGATTGTGGGACTATACGCTTATATGTCCCTGGTCACCATCAGCTATTATAGGCTCATTTTCATATTAACTATTTAGGAACGTATTCGAAATAAAAGTAAAAGGATTAGAAATATGTGTATCGCAGATAGCAAACATGATATTAGCTAAAACTCCTTTAGAGGGAATTTATTACCGACCCACTAAGCGAAAAACATAAGCATGTTGTTGCTTTCAACAACAACAACAACAACAACAACAATAATGATAATAATAATAATAATAATAATAATAATAATAATAATAATAATAATAATGCACTCTTATTGGTAAATCCCGTTCAACTGCAGCGCAGCTTCTATAAAATCAAATGCTCTCAAACGAATATGGAGAAAAGAGTAAAGAATTAAGCCGTATGTGGTGCAAATAAAGTTTACGAATTCTGTGCCAATAGGAAAATTCTCTTTGCAGTTACCAGCTCAAGGCTTATTCGGACTAATACATGGCTTGCTTCTACCCTGTCAAATCCTTTATACAAAACTCTATTTCTATGGTAACGTGTTAACTTGACACCGCCTTTAGGTTAACAAAGTTTTGTTACATTATGGGAATTGGAAATTTAACCTGGTAAATTAAATAAATAAATGAATCTATGTTTATATCTACCGTCACTGAAATAATTAATGTTTGCCCAAAATAAAGGTTGCATCCATGCATGATAATTTCGGAAGTGCATAAATATAATTTACAATGCCTTGTACGTTCGTGTGTGGGAAAGGTTTCTATGAAAGTATAGTAGAAACTGGGAGCGGATGGGCACATATATGGTACACATTTTTAAGCGGAAGAAAATCCATTTTCATCAGGAAATATATGAATTTCCGCGGGTTCCGAGGACCAGGTTTGTGTGCAATTTCTGTTTCTATTGTAGGTGAAACAGTAGAAACAAGAAGCAACCTTTAACAAATTTTTTGTTGTTTTCTATATGGTTCTTAAAAAAAAAAAATCAGAACACCTTGTAATTTAGAAATCGGTGTGCTCCTGTCACGTTTGAAAAGGCCCCTTGTGTGAGTCCAGTCTGATTAAAGTAATCTTTTTATGTTTTATTATATACATTAATACATCTGCTTCCTTTTACATTTTAAGTAACTGATGATCATTCATCTGTAGTTGGTCGTAGTCGATGGTGAAGTCTGTGTGAGAGTGTGAAAACTATCTTCAGTGAGTAATCACTTTTTTTTTCAAAGTGGCCCCCACCATGACTTGATCTGCTCCATACGTAGGGGAATATTTCTTTAGATTTACTGTGTGTGTGTGTGTGTGAGCGTGCGTGTTTGTGGGTATGCGTGGGCATGCATGTTTGGAAGCCTGAACTTGTAAGTTATCTTGACGGTTATGTACAAATTTCGAAGCCATTGCCAGTGTTTTATCGAGACATGTTCGTTAGTCATTGTTCATATCAAGAGTTTCTCTCTCTCTCTTCTCTCTCTCTCTCTCTCTCTCTCTCCAAAAAATTGCGTAATCATGTCTGAAAGAGACCTACCGGTGAAAACGTGTTATTCAGGAGTTAAAACACACAAACAAACACACACACAGGTCAGGTCATTATTTAGGCTTGATTTAATGAAGGTATAAATTAATATGGTCAGCAACTATCCTTTAACTTTGTAGATTAGGAACCTCGCAGCCGGCAAGAGATGTGCGTGAGTTATCCTTTCTTATTTGATGTGGATAATTGTGATGAGGTGTATTTTTATTTGTATTAATAAAACCGCAAACCTCATCGTGAACAGAACAGATATAAATAATAATTACAGCGCTTGAAAAATCATGGTTGGAAAATTCCCTTTATATAGCATAACTATTGTTGTGCTTCATTTAAAAATCTGAAGGAAAGGTCAAGACAATCGCTATGAAAGTGTTTTCCCTTATCACTTTTCTCCTAACCTTCGTTCGCTTTTGTTGAGCTATTTTTTCACCAATCGCCTAAGAATATTCGAAGAAGATCATCACTAACGAGCCATATTAGGACTAACGGATAATAACTAGAGCGTCAACTTTCCTGTGAATCGTGTACCGAAGTCATTCAGCCGTCTCATTCAATCAAGGCGTTAGGCCTAAGGCTGCGATTTACTTTCTGCTCTGATAATTTGGGAGTGGCAGCCTGTCCTACACAGTTCAGGAAGCCATCTCACCATTAGCCTCTTTGCCTCCGACCCCTCAGTCATCGGTTTGAGGTCCCGTGCTTGGGAGTGCGCCTGGTTGCAGATGCATTCCCTCTTGAGTATTTCCTCATTTATATGTCGTTTGTTATTTATATTAAATTATGTTCCTACGGCTTCCAATTTTTTCTTATTGTTTCTTACATCCAGCAAAACCTTACGTCTCCTGCCCATAGATATTTTGTTTTCACATTTTTGGGAAGTTTCTTTTTCTGTTCAGTTTTTTATTTTTTACTATTTTTTAAATTTCTTTTACATCAAATGATTTTCCTTTTTCGGTTTTCTTTACAACTTAGGAAATTTTCTTGTAAAGTTAAAGTTTTATATTATATAAATCATTTTTCTCGTCTCAGGGTACTTCATCCACTTTGGGGAGTTGAATTTTCTTTTTTAAGATTTTTCAACTTTGTGAAAATTTCCACTCTGTTCATCTCCTGTCAATCTTCTGACATCACTTAATCTCTTAAACTCTCTTAATTAAAATCAGATCATTTATCATTCACCTTCCCAGGTATAAGTAAAGATATTACTATATTCTTACAGTCTCCTGGGTGTCTCAGTTTTACTGTTGAAAGAAGGAACAACTCTTGTGATCACTAATTTTAATTAAACCTTACTCCCTTTGTATCAGGCATATGTTGCACACGTTGGTCAGCCACTCAGTCACAGTTCCATCGCCATACTTTAAAGTGAATGGGTTATCCTATTCGTTAACCATCTGGTTGCTCTTGTAATGTCCGCAAGTCTTCTCAAACTTACAACAACGCCGTTAGAGGCCGCCATTTCACTCCTGTGTCATTCAGCTCTGATTCTCTTCTGTCTCCCAAATTCAACAAATCTCCAAAATATAAACGCCATCGACACAGGATTTCATTCTCCTTAAACATCATCTCTACTTTTGCCTCTCTTGTTGGACGATCCATTTACTTAAAATTCTCGCGCGTTGCATTTATTTATCTTGACAACTTAATCTCCTTAAACTACTTGCTCACGCACTTACCTCTGTTTTTATTACTTGGCTTATTTTCCTTTTGTACTTCCCTCTTTGCTCCTCCTGTGAGAAGCAGTTGTATGTCAGATAATCACTTTTCTTTTTCGTATTATCTTCTTTTAAGCTTCAACGCTCCTTGATAACAGTGTGACCCGATCTTGGATTTTGCATTCTCCTACAAATCCCTTTCTGTTTCTTGTCTTTAATCCCAGCATATTTTCATCCATTTATACAAACACATACATACGTTCACACAATCGCGCACACACACACAGATACATACATACCTACATACATACATTGATACATACATACACATATCAATTTCGAATGGGAGGCATAAAACTTGGCAAATACTAATTGGTTTTACACTTGTCAACTTAATCATTGCTGAAAATTCGGCCTCCATTTTTTGTTTAGCAATGTGCACCGACCTTTTTAATCACTGAATCAATTACTTGCTCCACTGGTTTTGTTCCCCCTTCCCCCACCCCCCATCCACCCCCCGCCACCCCCAACCCAACTTCATCGTGAGCTCAGTAATTGAAAGTGGAAAGAGTGACACTGACAGCTTACCGGTGCTTTAACGTTGTTGATATATTTTGTCTTGGCTAACGGTAGTTCAGTGAAGCACACATTATAAAAAAATGGTAAACAATGATGCAGCGAATTTCAATTTAATAGAATGAAAAGGACAAAATACTATCACTTGTTCGATCAGGTGCATTAAGACCGTTTTTCCTCATATATATATATATATATATATATATATATATATATATATATATATATATATATATATATATGTGTGTGTGTGTGTGTGTGTGTGTGTGTGTGTGTGTGTGTGTGTGTGTGTGCGCGTGTATGATATAAACATCGATTATTATGTCCATAATATGCAAAAGGATAGTGGTTACTAACGACTTGTAATTTTACAAAATCGTTCCATATTTTCAGTTGATTTTAAAAGCAGCCCAATTTTAATACATAGAAACTATTATTATGCACGCTGTTATTCTGATTAAAGTGGATTTCATATATATCTTTGAAATAATAAAGGAGTTCCGTTGAATTTCAGGGCAACGAACTCTGACGTATCAACGAAGCCTGTCCGCTTTCATTTATATCTCGGATGACTGCGAAAATTCGGTTGCTGGTTTTGCCAGCGACGGTCGGACCACTCCGTTCAGGTTATTACTTGGTTGAACGTTGTCTCGTTTTAACTGGCTTTTAACATTGTACATACACTCGGTCAACTCAATATCTATCCAGGTGTAGATAGATTTCGATAAGGTAATCCTCACGTGAAATTCATACACCTGGAAATTATGATTAAAAAAAAAAATCTCTGAAATAATTCATCAGTTTAGTTTAAAATATTTCTTACGAACAATTTTCTAATTACTCTAGATTTTGGTAAAGATTGTTTTATTCAAATTTATAGACGGTATTTGGCGCTGCTTTTCAAACTGCCTTCTTCTTTGCTTTCATTTTTTCTTGTTGTGAATATTTGTCGAAAGTTTCTTTTGTTACTGATTTGTAGGCTGTTGGTCAAGAATGAACGTCTCTCCGACATACATTTTAGTGACAAATTGTTAAGCGTAATGTAAAGCAACAGTTTTCTATCTTATGATGTGATCATATATTATAGTGAAATTACCGTTCGTAAATTTGAAAATACATCAGTAATATTCAACGAGTAAATCAAGGTTCTCAACTTGCAGCCATGGATCAGAGAGAGAAATGGAAAGATCGGTTTCCCAATACTTTCCTCCAGACTGACATCGATAACTCATTAAATCAACCCAGTGGACGTATGATTAATCATAGATAATCGAAGTATATAGTATAATATGATCCCAAAATTGAACTCTCCTTTATCGAAATGTATAAGCCTAAACTGAAAAATAATCTCGGACAAAGACAAGCAGGATGCTTTGTCCTAGCTGCACTTATGGAGAACTAGGAAGCATAATGTTTAGAATGATAAACATATTTGCGAAATGGTTTGAACTAAGTATATTGCTTGACTGAATTATATGCATTTCCCTTGAAGAAAGAGATACCTTTTTATGGCATCGCGCATTCCGAGTTTGCATATTCACCTTTTTGCAGCCAAAAATGATTATTTTGTTTACAAGGGAAGAATAGAAAATAAGGCTTTGCAGTACCTTCCCAACTTCACAGCGATACAAATTGAATTAAGACAGTGCAAGTCTGTAATATGGTTATATTCCAGCAACAAAATTTCCTGTTAATGATTTGAAAAGGCCTAACCATAATTGTCAAACAATAGGCTAGGCCTATGGCATGAAGGCTACCATTCTCTAATTTGTTGATAATTAGCTACCGCGTTTGAAACAAAATGTTTAAAATGATTTACATAATGTCTATGAAAATAATTAGGCTTTATCAACCTTCGTTCATTAGGTTTAGAAAGTTTAATTATATTGTATGAATAAATAAACACAGTGTTACTATCATTAACCTTAAATGGTTGCATTATATTGCATTTGTTAGAGTTACAAAATTTATTTTAATGACTTGAATAGGCCTAAACAGTTTTCAGTTTTAGTAATAGGATGGGCCAGGCTACCGCGCTTTAGTGGTATCTACGGAAGCCTGGAACTTAATATGATAATTATATACATGAAATGAATTGTATAAAATGTATTATTTAGCTAAAAGTGCGCCGTTAAATAAATAGTAGATACCTGTCACATGACAGACAGAGTTTAAAAGACTCTGAAAAACATTGTCTGTGGTACAGGGCATTCAGCAGTTATTTTATTTGTATTTTACTCTCAGTTCTATTGTTCCTTCTTTATTCCGTGGGGAAAATGCGTAATGTGTATTTATGAATAAGAATAAAGATGAAAACACTCATTATAATAAGATGAAATGTTTCAAAGCAATAAGCACCCCGTACCCGGTCGAGGGAATTAACTTACCCATTGTGTTTCAACGAAGATTCTGACCAATTTCTTCTCGTTGCTAAGAAAAAAAAAAATATAGCTTCAGGTAAGGCGTTGGACTTCAGACCACGATAATTCTCGACGAATAAAAGCTTTTGAAAATTTAATGAGTTTTTTCTCCTTTTTCGTAAAGAGACGAAACCTTAATTCGAAAAGTTGGAAAGGTTTTTGCTTTTTTCTTCTACTCTCTTCCTTCTCCTTCAACCTGTCGTCCTTGTAAACTTTTTCCTTGGGTGATGAATTACACCTTGGGTAAATTTAAAGACTGAAAACTCCCGCCCCGGTATTCCTCAAATATTTTTCCTTTTTGAAGTTATTGAAATTGGAGGAGATGTTTTTACACAGGAGGTAAAAATCGAGTGATTTTATTTGCTTTTACGTATATTGTTTTGCGTATTTTATTGAATACGCAATAGACACATGTATATTTTATTTTATGTCTATATATATATATATATATATATATATATATATATATATATATATATATATATATATATATATATATGCGTGTGTGTGTGTGCGCGCGCTTGCGTACTGTATTTATGGGACTGTATTAATGTTGTGCTTAACACAAGTATTTTTTATTCTAGGTATGTGGTCTCCGGGTTTGCAGGTTTGCAACGTACTTGTAAGTACTTATTTTCCTTATGATACTACCATTGCACAGTGTAATATTAGACCTGACCTATCCATAGTTAATATGACCTATTGTTTCGTATATATCTCTTGCATTTTACGTTATATCTTTTTTGGTGTGTTCCTGTTTTATCTATTTCGCTTTTAATTAATGTGAAGTTGTAAACCCATCATTTATGCTTTGCGTTTATTATACTTAATTACTCAAGTTTAGTTAAACTGTATTTATTACATTATGTTTTTAGCCTCTGTGAATGTCGATATGTATACATTTTCTTCGCATTTCCGGAAATATTCAAAGTAAGTTTTGCTTAAAATACTGAACAATAATAATGCAAACGTATGTAGCTTATAAGTTGACTCCGTTACCTCTTCTCAGTTTCATTTCCTTTTTGGAAATTTAGCTTCCATCATTTTCACGTCCCTCCAGCTTACCAACTCTGAACTGTTGATGAACATCCTCGGCAAGACTAATAAGCCTTAACGTCCATCAACTATGCCCTTCCCGGATCGATGATTTATCCCCAAGAGCCACTGTTACCCTTGTACGTCAGTATGCTCTCTCTCTCTCTCTCTCTCTCTCTCTCTCTCATTTCATATGTTAAGTTACACTTGTACAGCATTGCATGAAATATTTGGACATGTCTTTGAATATCAATTTAGCATTGTTAGATATCCACAAGTGATTAGTTCTTCAATTGCTTGAAAATTTCCTTCAGGCTTTATTCCCCCTCGACCTTTAATCTTCTATCCTTCACGAGTGGATTAAGTCACCTCCATCTGGGTGAAGCTCGCTCTTACTATACCCAATTTATTGTGGTATCCAGCGAGCCTTGGGTCGCCTGTTCCAAAGATCTGTATACATTTAAACAAACTCAGTGTCATTTTATTTAAAAACGGGAATGATTTACTCTCAAAGCCATGGCAGGAAGAACCGTCGGAAATAAAACACAAAATGATCCTGCCATGTATTTATTAGGCGTGTACGACTCGAAAACCCGCCCGCGTAGGACGACGAATGGGCTTTGGAGATAAAAGCAGGGCGGCAGATCAAAGGCCCTGCCTGATGGGGACGTCCATAGCTTGGAAAATGTCATTCACATGTCAAATAAACGTGCTTCCTCAAAATAATTTTAAGGAATAAAAATTATGTTTCCAATTAGGAGGGTAATTGACGGATAGATTTGGCACATATTAACAAGAAATTATTTCGCTTCAAGATGATCGTGAGGTGTTCGATGCTGTTATACGATAAGATTATAAATATATATATATATATATATATATATTATATATATTATAGATAGATATATATATTATATGTATGTATGTGTATGTATGTATGTATGTATGTATGTATGTATGTATATTGATATTGGTGCGTGTGTGTTCGCGCAATCTTAGTAATTTTAGTAAGGATTTAGGCCTCTTTATTTCCCAGTTTCTACGCAGACTTTTTAAAGTGCACTTGCCGATGCTTTTCTGATATGTTTATAGCTACAGCATCTTTTACCATACCTTCTATTTTTATTATTATTTTAACTCCCTTTTCATGTTATGAATCTTGTTTTGTATACTAAAAAATATAGTAATTCGATTTGGTTTGCTTCACATCCAGTGCAGAAATCAAGTAACCATCATATGTAATGTTCTTTGTTCTGACAGTTCTCTCGAACTCTCAATAATGTATTTTGTGTTCTCCTTTAATTCGTCTCTGTACTCTTTCATTTACTGTTGCATGATAATTTCCGTGTTTACGTAACACTCAGTGATATGTGGGAAGGGATTTGGTACAGAGAAACGTCAGTTTATTATAAAAAAAAAAAAAAAATTCTTCGGTGACCTATTGGCCGGCTGATGGGTTGGTTCATGTTACTTGGCACAGGACACGAACGAGAAACCTGGGAACCACTAAAATGGTGCCACGGAATGTTATCCCATACCAAGGCACACAGTGAGTACCTTCAAGGGCCAGCGCCCTTCGTCCTCCCTAGACCAGTCAGTTGATGATATCTTGTGTTCTTGAGAGTGATAATCCTCACCTTCAAGTCATGGCCTCTAGCTTTACAACCTGTTGAAAAGTGTTTCAAGGTTTTAGAGTGACTTTTAACTTAAACCAAAACAGCATCTTCAATAGCGCAAGTCCCAGCATACTAACCTATCAAGTACTGAAGACCTACCTCTAAAGAGAGGTTAAGCCAGTCTTGACAACTTTTACCGGGTACCCGAATAAATTTCATCAAGGACTGCTAGTCTATTCTGTGCGTTTCCATCTCCACATGTTTGCGCGCACTCGGCGACCTGAAGTTTCCTTCCCGTGGTTTACCGCATATCTCTGGAATGTATTCACGATCTCGTTGCACACGGCGTGTTTTCTCTTTGAGGAATTCACCGTCTTGCATCTGTTTCTAACCGGCAAGAGCTAAGGTTATCAACCCCATTTATTTAATATAAACTATAATTTCGATATACCCATATATATATAGAATAGATACATATATATATATACTATATATATATATATATATATACATATATATAGTATATATATATATATATATATATATATATATACTATTAAGTATGTCTATAAGTATGTATGTATGTATGTACTTATATATACAATTGTGATTATTTTATATGTATGTATGCATATAAATCACAGATTTCTAAGGAAATGGATTATCTCTTAAAGCCTCCTCAGGAAATATTAAAACGAACACGAAATGACAAAGACAAAAGGAATGCGAGCATTAAGGCATTTTGGATTGTTGTTACTACGGCATTTTGTTGCAAAAACATCTTTCTTTATGGTCCACCAACGTAGAAACGCTCTGGAAAAGTTTAAAAGCAATTTAGTATAAGTTTCAAGATCCAGCTTTTTATGAGAGCCAGATGTTGTGCGGTTCAGATGCCCCAAAAGAGAATGGAAAAACAAGTGAAAAATAAAAGCAGATCCTTTTAGTTGATTAAGATTTAGTAGAATATTTAGTTATTTTTACTATATTAGATAATGTCAAAACATGATGGTCATGGGAAGATAATCATTGTCGATCGTGCATTTGACGTTCTCCTTACATTCATAAAAGTTCCGTGGGTACAGTACAGATACGGGTTAGATTCTTGGCAACGGCCAGATCTTTTTTAATCTATGATAAAATATTATTTGGGGTTTTTCACTAACATTCTGAAACTTATCAAAAGAATGCGGTGTTTATACCTTTATACCATATGTCGGAAGGGTTATCAACAGAGAGCACAATTAAGCCCAATGTTGACATGTATTTCAACATCAGACTTAATTATGGTCTCTGTTGATATATATATATATATATATATATATATATATATATATATCTATATATCTATATATAATATATACATATATTATATATATATATTTATTATATTTATATATATGTTATATATATATATATGTGTGTGTATATGTATAAATATATGTATATATATGTAAGTATGTATGGTATTTGGTGTATATATGTATATATAATATATATATAATATATATATATATATATATATATATATATATGTATATATATATATGTATATAGATGTAAGTATGTATGTATGTGTATATATATATATATATATACACACATACATACATACTTACATATATACATTATATATTATACATATACATATATAAATATATATATATATATAATATATATTATATATATATATATATATATATATATATATATATATATATATATATATCAACAGAGACCATAATTAAGTCTGATGTTGAAATACATGTCAACATTGGGCTTAATTGTGCTCTCTGTTGATAACCCTTCCGACATATGGTATAAAGGTATAAACACCGCATTCTTTTGATAAGTTTCAGAATGTTATATATATATATATATATATATATATATATATATATATATATATATATATATATATATATGATTAGATTCTTTATGAAAAACTTCTTAATATATAAAAGTAGAAATACATGAATCTCAATATAGAGTTAGTAATTAGTAGTTCTACGAGTACGCTGAAGTCAGACTCATAAAGTCCCTCTAATGAATCTGCACTTAACAAATGACTTAAAAACTAAATACTTTTACACAGAGATGATCTACTTTAGCGTGCGTTATCATGCTTTCAGTCATCTATTGCAGGAACCGTTTCTAAATAAAAAAAAAAAAACTGTATAAGGGTTTAGATAATATTTAAGTAGTTTTAATTCAGAATTGTAAAAAGTTTTTTGTCTAAGTAATAAAATCTAGTTAGAATAACGTCACATATATTTATAAGAGAGGTAAAACCAATGCGTCCTGTTTTAGGTAATTTGTACTACCTTTAGCCAGGATGCTTTCAAATAAGTGGTTCGTGGTGGCAGGTTCCTGTGTCATATTATTAGTAGTTATGACTTGGACCATCGACGGATGGCCTCTTGTTTGTTACTTTTTCCTAAGTTGTATTTCATCAGAGATCTTTCATATTCACAACTGATCCCTGTTTCCCTTTATCTGCCGAGAACAACCAGATTCGCTGAACAGCAGAATCAATGTACAGTAAGTGTACTTCGCTGCCGAACTTCTCAGTTCCAGAGGTCCTTTATTCCTCACACCGCTGGACTGATGAGCAGCCTTGCAGACGAAGTCATGTAATTAGAACTTCAGAAGTTCAAGCGGAGATGCAATGCATTTTTTATCTTTTTTTTTTTTTTTTTTTTTTTTTCTAATTTGATAAGTGGGATCTCTTCTTTCTGTTTTTACGTTTACCTCGTCTTGCTTCTTGTAGCCCGTGCAGGCTTGTTTTTTATAAATAGGCTCCCTCTTCTGAATAATAATAATAATAATAATAATAATAATAATAATAATAATAATTAATAATCCCGTAACTTGTAAGAGATTAAGACCTTTTTTGGCATTTCTTGGTGTAAATCGCCTGAAAGACTTGTCACGATTAAGAGTAAATTGAGAAACATTTAATTCAGACAAAAGTTTACTCTGAAGAACTGGCAATAAAGAAGTAAAGACGAAGTCTCATGATGATTACAAGGCAAAGAAAGGCTAACCGTTATATGTAAAAGTTTCATAGATGTTGAGAAATAACCTAGTGATTCAGTAAACAATCTATGTATAAAATAGGGAACATAAGGGTTGTAAACATTCCGTTCGGGGAATGCTAGAAATATGAAGATATTCAGTTCTGCGATTCACCAAGAGGCATATTTCATAGTAGAACATACTTATGATTGAGGGAAGAGAAATCCATTCAGGGACAGAGTCAATATAAAAAGTCATGATGTGTACGCTGTATGAAGGAGAAAAGGGGGCTAAGAAGGTGAAATTAATAGATGTTATGTTTATAGTTTTTTTTTTTTTCAAACAGGTTAATTAAAACCATTTTTCAAAAGTATGGGTTAGATTGAAAGATATTATGAGGTTTTTATATTGTATACTTTCCTTTTGCATCCAAACAAGAGAAATGCAATTTAATGCAAACTTCCAATTTTGGCATTCATCCGTTAAAGGAAATACAAGCTGGCGAAGGCTGGAGAACAGGTGACCGTAAATGCTAACAACATTCAATATACGTTGTGTTTACTAATAGTCAGTAATTCCTTTGTGCAGGGAAAATGAGAAACAAAAATTAATAAAATCAACCTCTGTATTAGCTCCTTTCAAAAATCTCTAGGTACGTAATCTAAAACGAACGTTAGAAGTGCGTGTTGATTTCGGAAGTTAATGTTAAATTTCAAACTTTGGAGTCGTAATGTCATCTTCAGTTTAAATTCCAAGTGACTGGTTGAACAACCAGAGAATTGGTGTCGTAAACAGTGACACATGTGGACACCAGCAGCTGGAGACCATTGTTTCTTAATAATCCAATTAAGAAGGTAACATCGCGATAGAATGAATGAATAATGACTGCGTAGTGTGGACCAGGTGAGCTTTCTTTTCGAATGTCGCCAAGTAAGGGTTTGGAATAAACCTTGCTCATGGTGAGCGAGACGCGGTCTGCACCTGTTCTCCAATTAGAACTCGCTTGTGATTGACATTATGTTCACGTGTAAATTCAGTATGAATAGAAAGCACGACGGAACTGATTCGTTGTTACGTGACTATAGTCAATATGTAGCATTATAAAGTATATATTGTAAATTTGGAAAATATTGGAGGTTGCCGAACGGGCTGATTCAGGATTAAAGTGAATGTAATAATAATAATAATAATAATAATAATAATAATAATATAATAATAATAATAATAATAATAATAATAAAAAGATGGAAGGAACATAAAAAATTTATTGGTTGTGGATGATCATTTAAACATTTTCCCATTAAGTTTTTGTTAATTCGAAAGAAAAATCAAATAAGGCAAATGGTGTGTGAAATATTACAACAAATCTTTAGTTGGAAATATTGAAGGCAATACAGTGATTTTTCCTTGAACTCAATATTATCAAAGATTAAATCCACAAAAACTAAAATTATATTTCCCCATAAGTGCTGGGGCCTTAGTATTAGCTGGTCATAAAACGTTTCTTTATACGCCACGGCCTTTCTAAACCGGCAGGGTAAAACAAATTACAAAGATTATATGTCAAATTGCAGAGATTATCTCCAATTTTTCCCTCTTTTGAAGTTCCGACCCCATAGCCATCACAACGACCGTAAATTGGCCCCCATAAATATCAGGTCTAATGCAGGCTTCGACCTCAGATATTGCTGGATGGATTTTGACCTTCGGATTAACCGGAATGACGTTGTCGACGACAGAGGACAAACGGATTTTCTTCCCTCTGTTGTCCGGATGCGCCGTGTGGTGGAGGATCTCGCGGATTCATATCAGTCCGGTTTGGGTTTCGATTTCAAAATAAATCACTGTTTGTGTGTACCCGACGTTATCATTAAGTCCGTCTGGTGACCCAGATGTGTGTTTGGGGATGAAGACCTTTGGAAATTGCAATAAATTCCTTATGCATACCGATAACAAAAATGCTTTGGATTTATTGAGAGTAAATGTTAACAAAAGAAACATTGATTTTTTTTTTATTGACAACACGCTTTGTGTTTTGTGAGGATGTAATTATAATGTTTCTTGATCTTCTCTAGGAATAGATTTTGTTTACTTTAAATTTCGTTAATGTCCTTGTTAATTGTTGTTAATTATTGTTAATTGCTGCTGCCCCCACTAGACTTCTAAGACTTGGGGATGTTTCTCCTCATTGCCTTAGTTTGATTATCCAAACTTTGCGTTCATGGCCTACAGACGGTCATAGGAGAATTCGGGGCAGGCAGTGTCCAGTTTTATGTAGTGGTCACCCATCCAGATACTGACCAGAACCGATGTTATTTACCTTCTTGAGTTTGTAAACCAGATTTATGGAAATCCTTATTTCATTATGTCCACTGGGAAAATTCATCCATCGATTATAAAACAGTGAGACTCAGTAATAATATTACCGTGTATTCTCTCTCTCTCTCTCTCTCTCTCTCTCTCTCTCTCTCTCTCTCTCTCTCTCTCTCTCTCTCTGTGAATATTGTCACTGTGTTTGTCGGAAGGGCAAACATCGAAATATTTCAAGGCGGCCCCTTGCTCCCTTGCCTTTCCTGAAGAAAGTTATAATAATATTTTTAGGTTACTGCCAAAGTTCCCAAGTGTTGCCAGTGATAATATTATGGTAATGGTTTCCGAGGCTTTTTGTGGCGAATTGGAGAGAGAAAGAGAGAACCAGATTGAGAGAGAGAGAGAAAGAGAGAACCAGATTGAGAGAGAGAGAGAGAGAGAGAGAGAGAGAGAGAGAGAGAATACACGGTAATTTTTTTACGAATCATAATGGGAGGAAGTAAAAACTAATTTTATTTTTTAGAATAAAAGAAAGGTAGGAAATACTTTGTTACATAAAGCAAATGCATAGAACAAGAGAAGTAAAGATTGATAAGTTTCACGAGGAAGAGAGCTGATACCAAGACAAAGCGTAAGGTGGCAAGGGGGAAAACCATAATGGTTTTCCCCCCTTTATTTAGCCAGAGAGAGAGAGAGAGAGAGAGAGAGAGAGAGAGAGAGAGAGAGAGAGAGAGAGAAATCCTAAGGGGAGTCAACTAATTATATTTTTTTTTATGTCAGAAATGATTGTATTTTGAGCAGTGCCTGTCGGGAGATGTCAACAACGGTATACACAGGTCGTCCTCATTTTTTTTTATCCTCGATCGAACAACGGTGTTTTAACTGTCCTCAGTGGCTAGTTACGGGGATAACTGATTGATTTCCACCTGCTAGCATGAGATGAGAGATTTCTTTCCCACCTGAATTCGTTTTCGTCCTTTTTTTTTAACATTTCAAGAAAACGTGAACTGCGTTGAGGTAAAATTGTAGATATATTTATTATGTGATAAGCTTTTGACAGAAAAGCGGCTGGGAATGAACGGTAGTTTAATGGGATTGATTTCTCCCCCAGAAGGTTTTAATTTCAAGAAGGTTATATGGGAATATATCTGCTAAGTTTCACTTAAGTCTGTTTCTTCTTTTTCTAAGTTTTACAGTGAACAAACACACAATTACCAAGTAAGACCCTACAAGAATAGCTGAACAGAATTTGGTGAAGTTTGCCAAATATATTCACAAAGTGGTTTCCAGATGATTAATTTCCGAGTGATACCGGCAACGAGCTGTTGTTTTGTTTCCATGGAAACCATCTCGTCTCTACCTAGTTTCTCACAAGAATTAATCACCTCGAGGCGGTTACCTGAAGAGTATACAGTAAGGTAATGATTTAGGTTGGTTTTATGGCTTGTTAGTCCAATTCTTCTTGGAAATAATTTATTGTTTCTCTATGCTCTCTGAATTCACATATGGTGAAGCTTGTTAACCATGTTATTTCATTATATGTTATCGCTCGTAATGTATATAAATTTAGTCTATAACTGAATATGTATGGTTATTTGATGTTAGATACACACAGAAGTAATCACTTGATGTTAAATACACAAAGGCGCACACATTCGTATCTATATGTCTAATTATATGTCTGTCTGTATCGATCTATCAATATAATTATTCAAATATACTGATATATAATTGTATATAGTATATATTATATATAAAATATATATATGTAATATAAGATATATATATATATATATATATATATATATATATATATATATATAATACGTATATATATATATAGTAATATAATATATATATATGATATATATATAATATATTATACCATATTATATATAATGTATATATATATATATACGTATAATACTATATGTATATATGTTATATATATATATATATATATATATATATATATATATATATATATACTATATATATATATATATATATATATATATATATATTAATGGTCTAACTGAAGGTCATGTCCACTTCTGTATTATCACATTGGAATCCTTGTTTTTTGTTAAATACCTAAATTTCATTTGTAAGAGAATGTGTGTACGTATAGTTATCATAATTATGTTTGTGGTCACCCTAGCTTAATTGGTATTTGATCTAATTTATGTACCCGCGGTTTAATTACCTTAACATAATAATTTAATGACATTTGATAGTTGTATTATTACGTGACAAAAGTATGTAAGTATTCAGCTCTCTCTCTCTCTCTCTCTCTCTCTCTCTCTCTCTCTCTCTCTCTCTCTCTCTCTCACTCAGTTAAATATGATAGTGAACTGTTTGCTTTAATTTCATTTAATCTATTCTGGATTGTTGAGTAAGGTGAATTTTGTACGTAATCACTTAACCAATGCAAATGATACTGTAACAATTACAAGCTAGAACTGCAAACCTAAAGCTTTCAGTATATAACATTTATAAAAATTTAAGATATTTTTATCGACGTATCTTTTGACTAACTAGGGGAGTATTAAAGTACACACATATCCCTAGATAAAAATTTTTATTTACATTGCACATGAAATGCACCATAATAATTTTAAGACTGGAATTACGCGAATCGTACTTTGGGAGCCTATATGCTTATAATTCAGTTTTATTCAGTGGCACACTGCAGTGAACTACTGTGCATATCTTAATAGACTATTGACATAATCCCTTATTTACATAGTTATGAGGTGTTTTGTACAAAAGATGAACGTGATGGGAACTTGTAATATTCTTCCGTGTGAGAACTTTGTGGCGCGTAGGGGTATGAGCTTGGGTAATTGTGCTCTATCAGAAAATCACCAGATTTTCCTGACAGATGTGGATTATTGGAAACAATTCACTGCTGAATATTGAAAATTGAATGAGCTTGGCTTTTTGTGGCAAATCAACAAACATTGCGTGGATTATGTTCCTACGATTACCCCCTATTCTTGTTTAAGATATATATAGGACCGAAAGTACTCGGCCAACTCGTTTTTTCATTTTTTTCCTTCGTGGCAAAAAACATTTATTTATACATAGCATCACGTTTTATATACTTCGTGATCAAGTTATTCACACACACACACACACACACACACACACACACACACACACACACACACATATATATATATATATATATATATATATATATATATATAATGTGTGTATGTATGTATGTATGTATGTATGTATGTATGTATGTATATTCAAGACGAAGTAACGTGGATACTATCGTGTATTGTTAAGCTGTTGAATATTACATTTTTCTATGTCAGATGCTCTACTTATTTAATAGTCATTATTACCGTCAATATTTACATCTGCAAATACTTTTCCTCCTTGATATTTTTTTTTTATTTATCAAATAGAATTGGTAAGTGAAAGTGTTGTGTAAATTTGAACTCAACAGAAGCACTGATTGCCTTTCGAACACTTTTATGGATTCCATCCTCCCTTACTCAGGATTCCTATTACCATAAACTGGCATTTTTCCAAAACTGGTAATTCACGTGATTAAAGCGCTTCCCTTGGCAATTTGCTCTTCATATTTGCTTGGTACGGATTTTTTCGGGTGTGATGGGAGACATATACACACACTCACTAAAAGAGAGAGAGAGAGAGAGAGAGAGAGAGAGAGGAGAGAGAGAGAGAGAGAGAGAGAATTTTCTTGAACTATGTGAAAAATAAAGCGGATTATTGAAACCATAAATGACTCTAAATTAACTATTTTATGTATGTGTAAGGTAGTGTGCATAAGTATGAGCATGTTTGTGTGATAGAGAGAGAGATAGGGAGGGGTTGAAGGGGGTTGAAAATCAGTTTCTTGATGTTCTGACAAGAATATGTAAAGAATACTAATTACTTAATCAACAAGCTAGTTGTCATCCCTGTGTGTGTACGCATGTGTGTGTGTTTGTGTTTGTGGGAGAGGGATTTTCTTTATTATCGTAAATTTTCTCTTAATATTAACTTTGCAAAAATGAAGGACAGAGATTATGTAATCATGCCAAGTTTTGCGTAATGGTCTGTGTGCGAGAGAGAGAGAGAGAGAGAGAGAGAGAGAGAGAGAGAGAGAGAGAGAGAATTCAGTATTTAAAAATTCTGAGTAAAATGAATGCGGAATGATAAATGGCGCAAAATAATTGATTCGCGTACGGAGAACATAATCGTCTTTGTCGAGCTGAATGGAAATGGAAATCCCCTTTTGTTGAGTGAAGAAAAGGACGACGCGAAGATAAAATGTTAATGAGATCCACCTGGTATGTTTGATATAAGCATTTTAATTAGGATACACATTGAAATGTAATTATGAGTCGCAGATGGCTGATGGTTTATTATTATTATTATTATTATTATTATTATTATTATTATTATTATTATTATTATTATTATTATTATTATTATTCACTTCGTACACTGCTGGAGGGATTTTAGTCGGTCATGGTTAAATGTTAGGTTATCAAGTATGATGAGCAATATGGGACATTACATGTCTTCGTGATCTTATTTGACGTATAAATGTCTATTTTATTACCTTGTCGTGGGAACTTCTTTCTGACTCCTTACAAAAGTAGGGTATCAATAGATGCAGCATAAATGGAGACCTTCCGTCTGTCTGTACATCATTGTCTGTCACAAATCATATTTGGCAAAAAAAGTAGACCACCGTCTATAGAAGTAAAAGGAGAAGGTTTACCTGCCTATGGTTGCTTATCTGTTTGTACAAAGCTGCAACCTTGGCCATGACCTTTGAACTAAAGAATATAGTCTTCATATTAGTTGTATATACCAGAATTCATATTGATGTATATACCAGACTAATGGAGCCCTTTCAGAAGACTCCAAGGCTGGTAACCATTACCAAACATTAGTAAGGTAAGCTGCCACAATTCCATTTTCATTTTAGTGCCTCCTGCATTCTTGAAGAGATTTCAGAGAAACTTGGTTGAAAGCTGGACCATCGTGTAGAAATGCGCATGGAAGGAAATTGCGAAACTACCTGTTTACATTTCGTCTGTCAGAATTCTCATAGGGAGAATTTGGTTAAGAATTAGTTGATGAAATGGAGCAGTACTCTGAATGAATTTCTTTGTACGGCAAATAACCTATAGTTCTGCAGATATTATGCCAGGGAAGACTTTTTCGCTTTCACACTTCCTTTTCATCGTGGAAATGCCTGTTCCACATTTAGAGACGAAATTACTGTTGATTTTAATATGGAAAAGATGGAGAAGTGACATCATATATATATTGTATGTATGTATAATATATATGTATGTCTGTATAATATATATATATTCTTCTTCCTCTTCTCAGCTGGTTCCCATATTCATATGGGGTCGCCATATATATATATATATATATATATATATATATATATATATATATATATATATATATATATATATATATATATATATATATATATATATTTGTTTGTGTGTTTGCCTATACAGGGGGTTGGCTACACAAAGATACAATTTATTAGTCAATCACTTCACGACTGTGCAAAGCATATATATATATATATAATATATATATTATATATATATATATACATATATAATATATATATATATATATATATAAGTTATATATATATATACATATATATTATATATATATATATACATATTTGTGTGTGTTTGTCTATACAGGGGGTTGGCTACACTAAGATAAAATTTATTAGTCAGTCACTTCACGACTGTGCAAAGCCTCAAACAACCGAACGCATCCATCGTTTTTTACCTCCATCATGCTTATACTTTCACGCCTCATGGATATCCTCAACTGCTCGTTTCCTTCCATCCCTTTTGGACGTCAACACTGTGCCTCCATAAAGGAAAGTCGGCCCAATAATTCATTTATTCTTCTTTTCAAACTAACTTTTATACACGTTCTAAGTCTCTTTCCAGTATTTCCACACACCCTACATCCCTTGCTACATTATTTGGACAACCCAAACTCCAGTATTTGCACACACCCTAAATCCCTTGCTTCATTATTTTGACAACTCAAACTCTCATCCTCCATTTATCCATTGTATTTTTATCAAAATACTTGTGAGACTCAGCTACTCTTTTGCCTAATTTCCTTGGTTTGCATTTCGTGCGGTAACCTTATTCCTGCTAACATTTCCTCTTTGGAAAAG
Organism: Macrobrachium nipponense; assembly: GCF_015104395.2. Classification (NCBI taxonomy): domain Eukaryota; kingdom Metazoa; phylum Arthropoda; class Malacostraca; order Decapoda; family Palaemonidae; genus Macrobrachium; species Macrobrachium nipponense. The sequence goes on from NC_061108.1 coordinate 116,673,762, forward strand.
CTTTGAAAATTTCCATTATCATCTCCATCTTACCTTCCCCATCCTTATATACATACTTATACACGCACACACACATATATGTATATATATGCATATATATATACATATATATATTATATATATATATATATATATATATATATATATATAGCTACAAATGTCCTTTAATATCTAATTCGCTCTACCTCGGAATTAATATAAATATATATATATTCATATATGTTGACTGAAGGCGAATTTTTTAGTTGGCAAGAAATTCGTCGACTCATGGACTCGAACCTCGGAAACCAAGAATTCAAGACGTACAGTGACGTACTTTAACCCACAGGACCATCAAGAGAGGTATAAGTTGATGCCGACTCCCACCTGCAAATCCCTGTCGACCTCAGGTATTCGTATTAGAGTCGGAATCAACCCACCTCGACCATGATAACCTTGTGCGTTATCGCACGTAGCCATTATAATACACACACACACACACATATATATATATATATATATGTGTGTGTGTGTGTGTGTGTGTATGTATGTGTGTGTGTGTTCGTGAATATACGTTTATATACACATACATACATACATACACTGTATATCATGTCATATGTATTTAATTGTATGTATTTCAATTTGTCAAGTTTATTTTTACTCTTATTCTTTTTTCCCGGAATGTTTCATCACAGTCCTCGTATGCTTAAATACGTCATAATGGGGGCCGTTATGAACGAAACTTTGCAGGATGGTTTTGCTCATTTAATGGGAAATAGTGCTTGGAGGAAGCAAAGCTGTGCAGAGTTTTTCAGGACTGTTCCGTAGCGTTTCGTAATGTGCGTGCTGTCTTTTGTGCCTGGATTTCCAGCGTAGATTTGTTCAGCTGAACCTTTTCTAGGCTTACTCTCATTTTTACGTTCTAATCACGGTCTCATTTTTAACCCCCTTTGTTTGCTTCCGAAGTTTTGTGTTTAATCATGTGTTGCTTTGTTTCCAGTGTTCCTTAAAACTTGGTCACTTTCTTGTACTGAGAGTAAGTGGATCAGAAGACACAGCGTGTCCTCTTCACTAATCATGTGGGATAGAGACAAGTTTCTTGAAATGTAATTTGGATTACGCTCTCCGTTCTTAATTCATGCTGAGAGTGAGGAACAACCAGGAGATGAATTGTGATATTAACACTTTTTTTTTTTATCTTAGCCACACTCCTGCACACAACAAACAGATATGCTGCAGTTACAGATGTGTATTATACGTACATACATACATACATACATACATACATACATACATACATACATACACATATACACATATGTGTGTGTATGTATGTACACGTTAAACCTTGGAAATCTTCCACTGACTATTGTATCTTTATCATTATATTGGAAAGTTTTTTGAGACTTCAGCAGCTCATTTGTAACTGGAAGTGACCAATTAGAGCGTTAATCATGGTGTAATTAACTTCATTTAAGCCTCGAGCACTTAATTAGTAGTCAGTCCTAATTTTTAACGGTTCGATAAGTAGGTAAACTATTAGATTTTACAAGTAGAAATATTAGTGCTTTGTTTATGACTTTGAAAAATGGAATTTAGTAAGAGACAATGAACTTATGAACAGAAATATCCTGGATTTAAGGATGTTGGAAATTTGGTGTAACTGTTTTCTTTAGTAATTTTTGAGGAGGTTTTCAGCAATATAACTTTTGCATAATTTTTTGTATATCTTTTAGAAAACCTTCTTTCAACAACGACAGCAAGATGATTACCAAACTAAGCATAATTTTTTATGCATTTAACATCTCTCTCTCCTCTCTCTCTCTCTCTCTCTCCTCTCTCTCCCTCCTCTCTCTCTCTCTCTCTCTCGTCTCTCTCTCCTCTCTCTCTCCCTCCTCTCGGCCTCTCTCTCTCTCTCTCTCTCTCTCTCTCTGTCATACATATAACACTTCCATACAGTATGCAACAAAAGTAATAGTTACAAAGGCTTTTCAATAGATACAGAGTAACTAATGTTTGTACCAAAATAATGTACATTCAGTTTTATTGATTTTACTAGATAATGCTGTTGTTCTACAGCCATGCAATTCTTTCCGGATTAACCTTGTTTTGGTGAGAAGTCCAGGCGTTTTGGAGCAAGTCCGGTTCGAGTTTTGGGCATCCAATTTTCTCGAGGTTCCTCCAGAGGTCCTCTGGGATTACTCCTAGTGTTCCCAGGGTGATACGTACTGCTCCCACGCCAGTTTCTATAGTCTCCTTACTTTCTAGCTTCAGATATTGTTATTTTTTCTTTCTTGTTATCATTATTTTTGTGATTGCATACATTGCCTTTCATATATAACAGACATTTTTATACAAACGACCATTTGAAAATGTATGTGGAAATTGCAATCTGAAAAACTTACAATCTTCAGTGGAAAAAATTGTTAGTTGCATCCTCTACTTCGGGGGTTTGTGTCCATATTATGTCAGGATTAGCCCTTAATATCCTATGGGTAGAAAATCACTTCATAATTCAGCTTACTCGACGTAACGCTAACATTAAATTTACCCGTAACTCGGACACTAACGATCTACAAAAAATTATCTTCCAGCTTATTATTTTCATAATATGTTCTTTTTAAATTGCTTAACTGTCAAAAGTTGTCTACTGTCAGTAGTTCATATTAATTACATCTTCTGTAGGTTGCATTACGCGTAGTCTTAAAAAAAACTGAAACATTTCACTAAAATATTAAAGTAAAGCAATGTGAAAAAGCTTTTTTTAGTAAGAAAATAAAATTTTATGAATAAATATTAGTGTTTGGAATGTCTGTCAGAGAAATAAAAAAGAAATCTGAAAGTTTTTATAGAATTTTCATAGCTACTTTTAAAATTTCGATTCGAGTTTTTTTTTTTAATTGATGCCTCATACGAGACGGCTCATTCCCTTAATTAGGTAACTTAGGAAAAAACTACCTCTTGAGCTCTTCTCCTTCTCTTTTACGGCATCAACTAATATTTAACCCCCCACCCCAACCACCAGCCCCTGCTGCCCCCCCAAACCGTGGCATGTTTAATCTCCCCTCCTCATCCCATCGCGGCAGCTATCAAAAGGTAGCAGCGTGGCTAACGAGATATCATTTTTATCCTTCACGCTTCCACGCCCTTTCAATTATAGACGCCTGTGATCCGTGAAGTCTCACGAGAAGAGTGACAGGATTTGAGACTCCGTTTAAGATTAAACGACGGATCAAAGGCTATTGTTCTCCGATGCTCTCTTGTTAAGTCGCCTATTCTCTCGGCTCATGGAGTTCGATCTTGAGCAACGCTAAACTTGGCGGAAGCGACGTTGCTTTTGATGATCGCGATGTCGTGTCACTGGATGAACTGGTAAAGGAGTCTTTGCCAACTTCCGATATTACCTTTATTTATAGATGTTATTGAAACGTTACGAAATGACGGGGGAATGGTGTGAAGGGGTACAGTTACTGTAAGTCGCAAGAATGCTTTTAAATCATCAATGATGCTTGCCGAGATCACTTGTATATCTGAACATGTTGGCAAAAAATATACATGCATACGTGCTCATATGTTGATATATATGCATATATATATATATATATATATATATATGTATATATATTTATATATATATATATATATATATATATATATATACACACACATTAATAGTGGAATAAGCGTCACTCTGAACTTGTATGAGGTTTCAACAGACGCATTTTGTAGTATCGTCTTTCCTTTCCCTATTACCATAGAGACATGCGATCTGTTTGTTGGAATTTCACTATCAAAATCGTCAAACAAAATGCGAATGTAAATTTACCTTATCAGATTATTTGTCAAGTTGTGGGTACCGAGTTGAGGGATGGCGTTCCACCCGTAATATGAGCTGATAATGAGATGATGATTGCGTTCGAATCCTAGCTATTGCTTCTCCTTTCGCTCGATCCCCCGGATCTAGCGAGATCGAGCGTTTTGGTGCTTCACTTCAAGTGTCTTAATATTGTTGTTTTTATTTTCCTGTTGCTGTATGAGAAACTTCCATCAGTCTATCTGAGTTTCATTGACCACGCGTATGATGACGAAACTTTAAGATAAAATTCTTTAGTATGGAGCTGTTATACCCAGGTGATCTAATTAACGAATTAGGGTCTTTGAGTCGGTCTGCTTTGGGGGTTGCAGCCAGTGTGGGAAGTGTTGGGTAAGAACTTCATTTCGAAAGATATATATATATATATATATATATATATATATATATATATATATATATATTATATATATATATATATGAGGTTTTAGTCTTCCTTTTTATGAAGATATATGAGGTTGTAGTCCACAGGGAAAAAGAAAAGCTGAAATTTTTCAGCTTTTCTTTTCCCCTGTGGCCTACAACCTCATATATATATATATATATATATATATATATATATATATATATATATATATATATATTATATAAAGGTATAAGCCACGAAGGAAAGATAAACAACGAAGTTTTTGCAAGATCTTTCGACTCAACGTCCTTTACTTAGCAGACAAACTGACATACATGAGAAACTGAGAGTAAAGGAAGGGTCGTAAAGTGGCAGATAGAGATTATAAGGAGATTAGTACCTAGAATCAACACACCTGGAGAATGAGTAACCTTTCCAAACAAGCATTAACATGGGTTACCCTTGTTTGGAAAGGTTACTCATTCTTGAGGTGTGTTGGATTCTAGTTACTAATCTCCTTATAATCCCTATCTGTCACTTTACGACCCTTCCTTTACTCTCAGTTTCTCATGTGTCAGTTTGTCTGCTAAGTAAAGGACGTTGAGTCAAAACATCTTGCAGAAACTCTGTTGTTTATCTTTTCTTCATTGCTTATACATTTATTTATGCATTTATTACGTTCCAAACTTTCGTGATACAGTTATACATATATATATATATATATATATATATATATATATATATATATATATATATATATATGTATGTATATATATATATATATATATATATATATATACACATACATATACATATACATACATACATACATACATACATATATATATTATATATATATATATATATATATATATATATATATATATATATATGTATGTGTGTGTGTGTCTAGTACAGAAGGTTTATGAAATGGTATTCTTAGGAAGGACGAGGAAGCGTGTACCAAGGAAGTTAGTGTATGGGGGCATGATATACGTGTCGAAACGGGAGGTCCTTAATAACCTAGAAGAGCAAGGATGCGTGTTCAGGTAAAGGTAAGAGACGGGAAGGAAGACACGGAGCTTTCCTAAGGGCGTCGACTACGCTTTGGTGGAGATCGTTTTTATTTATATCTTGCGTCACCATTAAATTTCACCACAGTAGACGTGTTATTTCTTTATTTTGATATGTATCAAAATAATTTTATTTCTTAGTCGTTTGTAATAGCCATTAAGTTCAAAATTCAGTAATATTTCAACGTGGAATAAACCCTCTTTCGTGATATTCGGAAAATGAAATTAACCTGTGTGATAGTGATATTTGTTTTGATAATTACATAATCATGACGACTAATTAGTTTCAACGCCGCAGGGCTTCATCTATTTTTTTCCACTCGCGCTGAGAAATTGTCCGGCCTTTATTTCAAATATTAATTTTCAATTATCATATTGATGGATTGAAAATTATTTGCCTAACAATCACTGTGCTTCGGTCCGTGTAAGGTTTCGATCTTTATTCTTAATGTCCTTTTTTTTGTATGCTTTATCACTCGGCATCTTACCGGAATGATAAACAACATATTTAACATATGTAGAAAATACACAGTTCACGACTCAGTCTGCATGGAGTACTTAAAATGATGATATATCAACTTATCTGAAAATTATGAGTAGTGTTTTTATGAGTTCTTATTTATGTGATCTATAAATTATGTAACGGCATCTAAAGTAGTTATTGTGATTGCGAATACGAGGGAACTTTGACGGACAAGGGTATTCCAATCAAATATCAGTTAACCCTGGATTTCCTGACATATAACCGTGAAATTACGAAACCCGGCATTGTATAACTAATCCTATACGTAGATAAATTCTATATCACTTCCAAAAGTGTAGCTGTGAAACAGAGCACCATAACTTTTCCGGGCAATCAAGAAGTTTCTCATGAATATTTAAACGCGCATTACGTGTACTAACTTAATCTTGAAGAGTGAATTTTATATCAAATTCAAGTTTTCATGCAAATTGGTAAATTGATTAGACTAAAAATTTACATTCTTGATGAAGGTAGAATAACTTTCAGCATCCAGGACGAGGAAATCTGCTAACTTGTTTCATGATTAGCTTCGTAATAGAGAAACCATCCTCCTGCAGAATGAGGTCTTGAATCCAAGGATTTTATTTAACTATATATATATATATATATATATATATATATACATACATACATACATACATACATACATACATATAATATATATATATATATATATATATATATATATATATATATATATATATATATATATATATATATATATATATATATATATATATATATATATATATATATATATATATATGTATATATATACATACATACATACACACACACACAAACAGCCAAACAGTAAACAGAAATACGTGATGTTGAAATATTAGATACCAACAGGAAACACTACTTCGACTGTTCCTGCATCTGAAGAGGACTTGAGAATTAAAAGATGAGAGTAGCAGTTGACATAATCTGATGAGGTAGAGTAAGAAGAAAGCAATCAGCGAGAAGGGTAATCCTTCCTCGGAAGTTTCAAAGGAGAATTTGAGTGGAAGGATAAGTGTCACATAATATTACATAATATCAGGAAAAAAAATCCAGTCTTGGTTTGTTGTTTCTTGGATTTTTCTTTTTAAAGTGTGAAGGTTGTTCTGGATCTAACCAGAAGGCACACTTACCCCTCAACTGAATACTATTTTGGTATTTCCGAGGAAGCTGTCTAATCCTCTCTCCTTTGCAAACATATATAATTGTTTGTAGGCGGCTTCGTACAGTATCTCACCTAGGCTTATGTAAAGCTAATCGTAATTCTGTGTTACCAGTCCGTTGGAAATGAATGACTAGACGAAACCAGTTAGGATCATGACTTGTGTTTCCGTTTTTTTCTTGATGGTATAATACAGTTACACCCACAAACACACATTAAAGGCATTTTTATGTGTTATATTTATGTGATATATACGTAAATAGCCACATGAAAGGTGAAAAATCAAAGACCAGGTACCAAGCGCTTTCGTGTATTGCGTACACTTCTTCGGGGTACAAAGTAAAATAAATAAATAGAAACATAAACAAGAAAATTTCACAGAAGAAAGATCTAAGCCATTAACAAGCAAATTATCATTACAAATTGTCACTACCAAATAAGTAAGAATACTTTAAAAGTGCTTAAGAACTGAAACTGCAGTTAGTATAACAGGCTGTTGCTAAAAGGTGACATTGTATTTCCCTACAATTATGTAAACAAGGTAACTATCTAATTTAAAAAGACCTGAACTCAGATTCATAAGTTGATCGTTAAAATGCTTAATAAATGCAGATTCAATTATGTTTCTTTTTACTATATGGTTACAAAATATTACTTCAGATGCATTTTTCCAGTCTATACTATGGTTAAAGTCATTCATGTGTACAAATAAAGCACTCGTCGATTGACCTGTTCTAACTGCGTAACGGTGTTGTTTTAGACGGTAATCTAGTTCTTTACCAGTTTGACCAAGGTATTTGTAATTACAGCCTGCACAAGGAATCGTGTAAATACAGCCACTAGTTTGTTTTGGGGAATTACGCAAAATGATATTTTGAAGAGTTCCTGAATTTTTATATACCACATTTATCTTGAAAGTTTTCAGTAATTTCTGAATAAAAGAAAGATTTACATTATATGGCAGTGTTAAGATATTTTCTCTCACAAAAGGCTCCCTATTGTTAGTGGAATAAAAAAATATTTCTAGTTTTCTGCAAAGATTTGTCAATTAAAAACTTTGGGTATTTTAACCGATTTCCTACGTCATAAATTTTACAATTCTCGGAGTCTAGGAATTCCGGACTGCATATCCGCAGTGCCCTTAAAAACATGCTACAAAAAACTGAGAGTTTTACATTAACAGGGTGGTCTGAATAATAGTGGATATAAGAACAGACATTGGTAGGTTTCCTGTAAACATCAAACACAAAGCTTCTATCCCTTCTATGAACCAAAACATCTAAAAACGGTAATGAACAATTATTTTCTTCTTCGACGGTGAATTTATTAGAAGGTACCAAATTATTTAACTTTTCTAAAAACATGTTCAAATTTTCGCTTATGGGCCAAACACAGAATATGTCATCAACATATCGAAACCAAAGAACCCCCTTAGGCAAAATATCGGGTAATATTTTTACTTCAAAAAATTCCATATACAGGTTGCTAAGTACTGGGGAAAGGGGATTTGCCATAGCCATTCCAAACTTTTGATGGTAATAATTTCCGTTAAAAACAAACTTGCAATCTTTAACGCATAATTTTATCAATTCTAAAATTTTGTCAGAAGCCAAAGGTAAAATATGCTTTTAGCAACAGCCTGTTATACTAACTGCAGTTTCAGTTCTTAAGCACTTTTAAAGTATTCTTACTTATTTGGTAGTGACAATTTGTAATGATAATTTGCTTGTTAATGGCTTAGATCTTTCTTCTGTGAAATTTTCTTGTTTATGTTTCTATTTATTTATTTTACTTTGTACCCCGAAGAAGTGTACGCAATACACGAAAGCGCTTGGTACCTGGTCTTTGATTTTTCACCTTTCATGTGGCTACTTAAGTACATATTTGTCACGTGCTGTTTGGTGACTTATTCATGTTATGTGATATATATATATATACTATGTCTGTGTGTGAGACTATACATATATGTTTGTGTGTATAAAATACATATGCACATACTTTTAGAGAGGGGTGCAGCCTTCTGGTTTCCTAGAAATATATATTAATTTTATTATTGAATAATAGTTTAAGTTGTCTGAAAAGAAAACTGTTATAATGGTTTTATCTGTCCGTCCGCACGTCTTTCTGTCCACACTGTTTCTGCCACCCCTCAGACCTTAAAAACTACAGAGGCTAGAGGGGTGAGAATGTGCGAAACTACAGCTCTAGCCTCAATAGTATTTATTTTGATATAGGTCAGACCACCACCGGACCGTGGTTAAAGTTTCATGGGCCGCGGCTCATAGAGCATTTTACCCTAGACTACTGAAAGATAGATCTATTTTCGATGGCCTTGATTATATGCTGTACAGAAAACTTGATAGAGCCGAAGTCACTACAATGCATTTTGTACTTGTTATTTGTTGCAGATTGCTTTCTTCATTTCGCTTATCACAATAAAAGTGTAAAGCACTTCCTAGTTTATTTTCTCTCAAGGATGGAATCTAACGCAATTAAAGTCCTTCTTATCGTCCTTTACAATTCGTGTCTTATTTCTCTTTAAATTTGGTGCAATATCTTCTTTCGCTCTCTTTTTATCTAATCTATGTTGACTTGAGATAGTCTGTAATTTTCCCAGATGCTCTCTCTGTCTGTCTCCCCATTGATGAATACATACATATACACACAAACACATATATTTGCGTGTATATATTTATATACTATATTATATATATATAATATATATATATATATGTGTAGACACATAGAATACACACGCATTCACACAATCTGTAACTATACCGCAATGATAAACGGTTCTATGTGATGAAGGAAATACTGAACCCCACGTTTAGGCTCGCTATACCGAGACATTTTCATTTTGAATATATAATAGGCGGCATGACATTGACACAAGAGACAAGCCCAAGGGGGATTACCTGTAGACTGTCGTCTGATATTTGCTTTAAATTATATGCTAGTGGCAAAAATGTTTTATATATATATATATATATATAGTATATATATATATATATATATATATATATAATATATATATATATATATATATATATATATATATATATATATATATATATATAATATATATAATATATAATATATATATATATATATGTGTGTGTGTGTGTGTGTGTGTATATTATATATTATATATAATATATAATATATAGGGTATATAATATATATATAAAATAAAAATTTACTGTTGTATCATGCACGTATGTATTTGTGATAACCACGATACCCTGTTAACTTCTAGAATTATTCACACTTTTTGGATATGCTCATGAAGTCTTAGATCCAAATACAAGATAAAAAAAAAAAAAAGAGGAAAATATGCGTCGAAGTTTTTCGGGGCAATCCAGTTTTCTGTACAACATATAATGCTGTATAAAACCGACAGCTTTGGCCGGTAGCGTTGCAGTCGTTCACCAGATACGGTAGAGTGATGGTTCGTCCCATGCCTTCGGAAAGCGCTGCCAGATGCACGTTCAATGGCTAGCTTTCATCTTAAATAGCAAATAAAAACTAATGAGGTTAAAGGGTTGCAATTTGTTTCATGATTGGAGGGTGGAAAATCAAAATACCAATTCGTAGCCCACTAGCCTAGTAGTTTTGTAAATGATCTGAGGGAGGGCGGACTGACGGACATATAACACAGGCACAATAGTTTTCTTTTACTAAAACCAAGTCATTCTAACCTCCGTAGCAGGATTCGAAGCGGTTTCCGCTGTGTCAGAATGAGACATGTTGCCGAACTGACTACGAGATTAACAAGCGTACCCAAAAGTTTTGAAGAAGTGAAGTTGTGAAGGCATTGTGGTTATTTCTTTATATATATATATATATATATATATATATATATATATATATATATATATATATGTGTGTGTGTGTGTGTGTTATTGTGTATGTAGTATGTATGTATGTATGTTATGTATTTAGGCAGGCAGCCGGCATTTACATTTTGAATATATTATTGGCGGCAGGATAGGACATTGACGTAAGAGACAAGCCCAAGGCGGATTACCTGTAGCCTATTGTATGGGATATATAATATAGTATATATATATATATATATATATTATATAATTATAATATATATATATATATAGTATATATATATAAATATATATATATGATATAATATATATTAATATATATGTATATATATATTATATATATATATATATATAGTATATATATATATATATATATATATATAATATATATATATATATATATATATATTTGTTTGAGTGTATGTATTTTTATCACATCACCGTGATTCATATACATTCATCGAGTTACAAATGTTCTTTAATATCCAATTCGCTCTTCCTCGTAATTAATATATTTTCATATATATTAACTGAAGGGGTATTTGTAGCTCGATGAATATATATATATATTATATATAATATATATATATATATATATGTGTGTGTGTGTGTGTGTGTGTGTGTGTGTGTGTGTGTGTGTAAGTAATAAAATTAGTTCGAACCACGGCGATCGGCCAGTCTTTTGGCCAGACAACAGACTAACGATGGAATTACATGATTAGGATAGTTTGATTTTGTTGTTTGCTCCCTTCGAAACGGTTCCAGCGTCCTTTTCTGTCCTCGTGACTTTATGTATTTGTATACCTTTAAAAAGGAAAAATCACTATGGCTGATGA
>NC_061108.1:116690399-116697899 GCF_015104395.2 Macrobrachium nipponense
ACAGTAGTAATACTACGCTAGCACTGATACCCCACCCACATCTATGTATCGTTCCGCCATTCATAAAGTCTTTGGGTTTCAGAGCCGATGGCATTTCTGTCTGGTGAATGTTTACCTTGCTTACGTAATGAATGTTTTTCGACTCTTGGCTCGTAATCATTGGCCATGGCGTCGGCTAGATCATTTTTACTCTATAAAAATTAAAACTATCGTGTTTAGGTTATTGATAATGCTGACAAAATTTGTGTGTGGTTGTAAAATATACATATGTCAACTTTCAGCTACATCCGATGCTTTGACAAGGAGCAAAGTCCAGAAAACTGTGTTACAGAGACCCTGAATCTCATAGTAGTTCAGTGGGCTCAGTTACGTATAATTTATCTATATGGCATGTAAAAATTCTTACACCTTTGGTTGGAAACATGTCTAACACGAATGTAAAAAATGATGTTGATTTTATAAACAAATTGAATAGTTTAAATTTGAATTTTGATTTTTATATGGTCAGTTTTGATGTTGTCTCTTCATTTACAAAACGTCTCAAACAGCACCAATATTCTGTAAGAACTGGGCAAATATCGAATGCATTATTCGTACATACGAGAGATTTAGATCATCCTATTAACTGGAGTCAAGCAAGAGCCTTAATCCCATGTAATGACACAGTTAAAAGGAATATCATTGAATCTCATTTTATCAAGTCAAATAATGGAAATGTTCTAAATTTAAATCTTGGTTTATTTAAACTTGATGCCTTCATAATGAAAAAAGTTGTAGATAAATATAAGCAACAAAATTGATATATTCAGTTTTTAAATGTTTTGGACTACACGGATACTTTGTAGTTTCTGTTAGGGTTAAATCTATGTTTAGGTTTTTGACCGTGTGTTATCCGATAATCCTGGATTATCTCTTTAATTTTTACCCTTTTGACAGTTAACCATCTTGTATTCTTGATCTTGTTGTTTACCTGATAACTTTCTCTCCAACTGTTATTTCATTCGTTCCTTGACAATGTCTTGGTAAAGACGAAAGCACTTGGATTTCTGCCTATCATTTTCCTGTACTATTTGCTTATTCAGTGAAGTCACGTACATCTACTGAGATTTTTTAAGCATATATATAAGTATATATACTTATTTATATTATTTATACATACATACATACATACGCACCAAGGCATTTGGGAATTCTGCTCTCCCGACAGCTAGGTGGCAGCACAAGCTAGAATGGAACACCCCCACCATTATCCCTCCCCGGATATTCCATAGGGAATATGACCCTTCCTTGGAGACTCCATTACTATTTCAACAAATGTCACATACAGCCCTTTGTGTAATGCTTCCATTATCCGTTTGTCAGAACATGTAATTTATTTACTGTGTCTCTCTCTTATGAAAATTTCACAAATTGCTTACTCTCTCATACTTTACGGTTGAAATAATCGCGGTTAAAAACAATCGTCAGGTAAAATTCTATAAACTATCTTTTTGAAATAATCTTTTTATGAAATCATTCACCAGGTCAGAAATCTCGTTCTTATGTCTGTAATTTGTTTACAATTGTCACCAAGTGTATTATCATATTTGTCTTCCTCTCTCATACTCACACTACCCGCGTCATTGTACAAACAATCACTAAATAGTAAAATCTCTCTCTCTCTCTCTCTCTCTCTCTCTCTCTCTCTGTTCTGAAGGGTCTCTGATTTAAGGTAGCAAAGTCGTTCCTTTTTCCAATATAATGATCTGGCGATGGTGCCGATCCGTATTTCCTTTTACAGTAATTGGAAGATGTGCTCTGGGCTTCGAGTCTTTTTTGTGTGTGTGTGTGTGAAATGTTTGCAATTTACTTACAGCATTTCACGATTGGATACATACATAGACATACAGACATGTATACACACTTGATCTGTGGAAGGGTATACGCGTATATATGAAATAAGAATGACATCCAGTAATTAATGCAGTTATTTCAGTATATCTGCTTGCGCTGTATAAAAATGAAAGCTCTGTTATTGTTATTATATTACGAGCCATTATAAAGAAAAGAAAATTGAAATTTCACAATAGTATATACCCTGATACTAGTTTCTGTTTATGCTTCAAATTTCTCTGTATTATAACACTGTCTAATACACTTTTGATCTTTTGAATGATATTTTGAATAAATATATCTCCCATTTGTGAAATATGTTATATTTTTCCTTCAAATTTCTTTGTAATATGACATTGTCTAATACACTTTTAACTTTTGAGTTAAATTTTAATTAAAAATAGGTTACATAATAACGTCTCAGTATTCTGACTAAGCAACGACTTCTGATAATCCTTTGAACATTAACGCCAGTCATCATTTATTTAAAGATATTGGATTTCTGGAGAGATGTCTTTTTATGTCGGCTCTGAAGAGCTTGTCACCTCGTTTGGTTTTTAAGAATACGACGAGTACAGTACCTGAGACTTCATCGTGGTCTGAGCTCAGTTACCTTGAGAAACATCAGTATGAGTGTAGCTGTATTTGTTATTATAAGAATTATTTGTATGATGATTACTGTATTTGTAGTGCACCACTCATGCTTGTATTAAGCCACAATAAGAGTAGAGTTAAGATTTCGTATTTACTTCCTCAGTTGGATTTTGAATATCATCTTGACGCAGTGACTTTTGCACAGAATGGAAAGTGTATTGCACGTTCCTGTAATTGATGCAAACATTGCAGGACAGTCGTAACATTCAGTTTGATATACAAGTTCAGACCAATATCCTTTGTTTTACAACTAAATATCAATATTGATACGAGAATCTTGGTCAATTATTGAGCTTTGCAATCCAGAATTTGTTGCGTGACTGATGTACAGTACCTAGCTTCTGGAGACATGATTTTGGTGAATGAATAACTTGCCTTGCTCTTTGTGTTTATGCTAAAAGTGGGACTGAATGTATGAAATTGAACTGTTAATAGGAATGACGAAACACGTCTGGAGGCATGGACGCATTTCGTGTTTCTTTCCCGCTCATTTTCCTCTACATTTTCCTCCAACCCTTTTTACCGCCCCCCCCCCATTCATCATTTTCCTCTTTCTTTCTCGACTATTCTCCTCTTAATTTGCCTTCCTTTCTTCCTCAGTGTCGATTTTCCTCCATTCCTTTTTCCTTCTCATGTTTAGTATCTTTATCGTCTTTCCTTTCTTTCCTCGTCGTAGCTTCCTCTTGCTTATTCCACATCTTGCCATTTTTCTTTTCTGTTTCCTTCTTTGCCTTTCATCTTTTTTTGTCCTCTTCATTCTCTCCATTTTATCCTTCCTATTACTTTATATTTTCATTTTCCCCCTCTACTTTTAGACGTTTCATTCCTTTTGGTTTCCTTTCACTAAAGAAATGTATTCAATTTAATTTCCATAATATATCCAGCTTATATTTGGAAACAGAATACTTCTTTTTATAACATGATTTGTATAAGTAGGTTTAGTAGTCCCCTTTATCCTCCAGCGGCACCGTCCCCTTGACACCCCAGACCAACACTGCCTTCTCCCAACAATTTCTTTATCCACCACTTCCAGGTCTTTGTTCCCTTCCGGCTGTTTTCCCCCAACGCAATAGCAACATAGACAGCACCTGTCGCTGCTGTCTCTTTTACTGACATCACGTTGTTGACTGCTGCTCTCTTCCATGTTCTCGGAACCTCTTGTTCTTTACACGTAACGGCGTTCACCGATTGTCCAGCTACTGTTGTGAAACGGGAGTGAAATGTCCCGGGTAGAGGTGTTGTCAGTGTTTCCAAAGCGTTGCGTAATTTTCGTCAGGCAGTGCAGATACAAAGTCCCTCACCTCTCGCTGTTTCACAGCAGCTGCTGCAGAACAGTAGCAGCACAACAAATTTGAGATGTTTCACTGTCAGGCAGCTGTTTCGCAGCCTGCGACAAATGTATTGATATAATGTTGCGTGACAACGTATCTACTAAGTGTGGACTAACTGCATCGTTGCCAAGTTAGTGGAACTTGACAAGTACGCCGGTGCCTTTAAAACTGTTTCCTTGAATTCTAGTTGTCATAGTAATGCAATAATGATAAATTTGATCTGATATTTATGTATATATGCTAGAAATAGATACGCTAACTTCACTTATTTCCACGATTTTGTGTAAGTCTTATATCCAGTTTGGAGGGAAAACACATACCAATTGGCAACAGTTCAGCCTCAGCCTAAGCACTTCAGTTTTAGTGTCAACTGCTTTGATCTCCTTAGGTTTCGGCCTCTCTCTCTCTCTCTCTCTCTCTCTCTCTCTCTCTCTCTGGGAACCTGTTTTTCAGCAAGGAAGTTATAACTTGTCTGCTAAGTAAGTGATTGCATTTCCTACTTGGCCCAAAACATGTTCCAACCTGTGCATTGATTCATGTATAAATTCAAATAAAGGCATGTGCGCTTGACGTTAATATGGCAGAGACTACCTGGGACAAATTTCCCTTTATTTGAATACATATTCGCGGAGAATCTTTGTGACTGCGTGTAAGTAACCAAATTTTGCATCTATGGTTTCATAGTTACAAAGGCAAGACTTTCGACTCCAGGGTTGTCTCAGTTATTATAAGAACACCACCTTAATTTTGGAAATTGTAAGGCCTATTTTTAATCCTACCGAAACTTTAGATTACCTACACCGGAGATACAAAAATGTAGGGTGTTCAGGTCAGATATTTATTTGGACGTTATTGGCTTTTAACGAACGTGCATTTTATGTATGTAGATATGGATGGGCCTATACAATTAATAGGTTTGCTTCTTAAGCTAACGTAATGTACATTGATTTTTTATAATGTATATATATTAATCTAGAAAACTGAAACTTTAGTGGGAAAATTTCTTTATACAAATGCTCTGCTACGTCAAAGACTAGTAAGTGAAATATAATGAATTGAATTAAAAAACCATGCTTAACGTTTGTATATCTCATATTACAAGTTACAGATATATCATGATTCCTCTTCCCTACAGCACTGAATGTCTGTTAGCATGTTCATTGTACTGAAGGAATTTTATGATATCAGTGCCAAACATAGCAAAGTAAAACCAGCAGCCCTATTTGGAAAGCATGTAGAACGTAAAGATTTGTAAATGAAGTGAACTGATCAAATTGTGATAAATTTCCTGTAATACGAGTCGAGTTGAAAAATATTTTGAATATTTAGATTATGATCGCACGGTGCAGTACAGAATTTTGCCTCTAAAAACAATATTAATGGTTGTTACATTAAACATGCTGTGAGGTATATAGAGTAAAATATTGAAATATAGTTACGCATATTACTCAGCTGTATAAGACAATGATTAAAACTAACAGCTCTGGAATATTGGGATTAGTGTCAGACTATGCATTCATATTCATCAGCATTTCTAGTCAAGTACTGATGAGAAGCATTAATTACTGTTTTGAACGAGAATTTGTTACAAGAAATGACTTGGTTTTATAACTTCCAATTCAGCGTATATGACGAATGGTGCTGTTATGTCATCTTCCACTCACTCCTTCAATAGGAAATGAGAAATGACAAATAATTAATATCCTTCCATTGTGAAGAAGTATTGAAGCTGCTTAACTTTGTTGCTGACCATCGCAGAGTTCGTAGGATTCGATTAGTAAGTCACGAGCGGAGTTGTGGTAACTGCCGTTTGCTGTCTGGAAGACCGATGGTTCTGACAGGTAAAGCATTACAGGATTATTGCCCTCCATCCCACAATTCCCAACCCCCAGCCAACCATTTCCATTCCCATTCTCTCTACCCCCTTCGTGTCGTCATTTCTCCATTCCCTCTCTCCCCCATTCCTACCCATTCCATCTCCCGACCTATAGTGATTGCCAATCACGCGTGGAAGAAATATTTGTGTCGCAGTATTTTCACTCATATCTCTGTGATGAAATCAGCCTATAACGATTTGATGCGTGGGAGGCCCTAATGGGTTACTTGATATTAATGGATGAAGTTTCGATAACTGACCAATAACGGTATGACACGTGGCGCTTCGTGATTGGTTGCTCGACGTTAATGCATGGTGCCGCGATCGTTCGATTACAGCGCTCATCCATCACATACGCTTCATGTCGCCGTTGCTTTTTTAATTTTTTATTCATTTACTTTACTATATTTTATATTTTTTTGACAGACAGAAGCCTGTTTATTTAGAATTTCAGATATTCCAGTGCACTAATTTGGTGTCATAGAAGTCATAATCATATTGAAATAATTTTATTAACTTTTAGATTTTAAGTCATATTCAGACTTTGCTATAAAATGTATAATAATCCTCATACTGACCGCTTTTTGAATCTTTAATCTATGACACTGCAAGAAATAAAACGATTTCATATAACTAGTGTAAGGTAAAGATAAAATTTTTGCACAATTTTTTTACTACTGATATATATATATATATATATATATACATATGTGTGTATGTATATATATGTATATATATATATATATATATATATATATATATATATTTATATATATATATATATATTATCTAACAGTACGTTGAAGAAAATTTTAAAATATATTTTTGTCGTTTTATTTTAATGAATAACGAAATAGCATTATAAATATATTAGAGATTGGTGATATTCGTAATATGACAAAAAATATGCATGAATACGTGCATTCAATTACCCTTCTCTCTCTCTCTCTCTCTCTCTTCCTCCCCCCTCTTCTCTCTCTCTCTCGTCTCTCTTCTCACTCTCTCACTCACCTCATCTCTCCTCCTCTCTCTTCTCTCTCATCTCTCTCCTCTCTCTCTCAAAAATAAACATTTATATAAGAATTCCAAATTATAAGTTCTGAATAACGGACTTCTGTCAGTATTTTACCAGAACGTATGAGCCATGTTTACATGAATGTCTCATCTAGTGGCTGTGTAAGTCTTTTCCAGCCGCGAGATGTTTAATATCTTCAGTGGCTTCCATTCCTGGAAAGCCTTCATTGCCCCATTCCTTCCAGATAACTAAGGAAGACGGGCCCTCTGTCATGACCGCCTTTCTTTTTCATTTCTTCGTGTATTTGGATAATGAATTACGTTGGGGGTGGTTTCTTTTAATACACTTTTAATCAACTGCACATGTTCCCGTTGGCAAAATATTCCAAACCGCTATTAAAGAACGACCTCCAACAACAGCATTCCTCGTGTACACATGTTCAGCCATTATCGTATGTCGTTTGGCCTTAGCTCTAGCTCCAGGATGACTCGAGGCAGCCAACTGAAACTCCGAGACAATATGGTGCGGATTTTTGGGCAGACGACTATGTTATTGAATTTTCATAAGGCCTCAACAGGAACCTGTGAGCGCAAAAAGGTTTAGTGTGGGGCTGTGGTTGGCAAATGTTGGATGTTTGTCATGGGTTCACCTTGGCAATATGCTTAAGATTTTGAAATGTATCGTTGGATTTATTATTATTGTTGGTAAAAGTTCTGAAACGAAGTTAGTAGGACTATCTTGAATGGATGGTG
>NC_061108.1:116702899-116725399 GCF_015104395.2 Macrobrachium nipponense
TGAAAACCCTAGTAAAAACCTTATTCAATAACTGCTTTTTCCAAGTCCGGGTTCACCAGGTTACCTTGTCCCTTAGGGGACCTATGCTTTTTTTTATTGGTTTCTTGCTATTAACATGCGCAAAGACTTCTTTTGGGTTTTATTTACAAACTAATCAATTCTCTTATCCTCATTATATTTGCATTCATACTAATTTGTCCACCATTCTACAGAGTTCTTTGTGCCTGCCTGCTTCTTTTGGTGTTGGGTGTGGGTTGATTGGTTTGTGCATCTGTCTCTTTCTCTTATTTTTAATTTCTCTGTAGAACCTTCTAGGCTGAGGGTTGCCATTTGTTAGTATTTGCTTTGATGTTATACATCTAGAGCGTTTTTCTGTCTATTCCTCTAGAAAGGCTTCCCAATACTTATATATGCCTGTGATCTCGTCGTACTCTAGCTTTTTAACATACCACTTTAGGTTTTTTAGGTCTTGCCGGCGGTAGTCTACTCTTATTAATATCTACCTTTCTTTTTTATATTGAAAATTAATTTGCAATGAGATAATTTTAAGGTTGCTTTTGCCTAGATTTGCCCCTACTGAAAGGTCAGGCACTAGGTCAGGCACGGAGGTCATCATGTCCCAATGTACTGCTGCAATGAAATCTCCCGTTATTATGCAGTTTATTGTTTATCTCTTGAAATAGTAGCACACAGCTCCTCATCAGACATTTGTGGTTGGTGGGGAGGTCTTTACACTAGTATTAGTTATCTTCTTCCCTAGACTGTTTATATTGATATTTGTATTGAGAGAGAGAGAGAGAGAGAGAGAGAGAGAATAGCGTAATCATAGAAATAAGAGTCATAAAGGACAAAGTCTGAGCAGCACTCAGATATTAACGTACATATAAATTACAGGATATATCTGCAACAAACAGTTGAATTAAATGCTGAAGATCTCTATGTTATCATTTTTTTTATGCTAAGATTTCCGATCCTTCACAAGATTCATAAGTGGTATTTAGGTACCCTTATATTTGAAGGATTTTACTAATAACCTCTTTCTTTTTTTGGGGTGTTTACGCGATTTTGTTTGCGAGAACCATAATTATCATTCAACAAGGAGCCGAATATGTTGACTTTTTTTGACCACGTATATGTCCAAAAAATGGCATTTATGACAGAACGAAAGGAAGAAATGTCTTTAAGGAAAGTAAATGTGTATACGTATTATATATATATATATATATATATATTATATATATATATATATATATATATATATATATATATATATATTAAATCTAGTGAACTTTAATGAATTTTCATGACAGATTATCTTGTCTTCCGCTTATTCTCCTTTTTTTGTTTAATATCCTTTGTTCTGGAATTGATGATCCTTCGAACCTTGATAAGTCCTGGAAGGCAGATGAATCCATTCAACTCTTAAAACTTCGATAAGGCTATTAAGGCACTTTTGGAGCTTCCTCGTTGGGAATAACTATACATTGATTATATAGCTGAATTATTACACTGGTTACATAGAATTATTGTAAAATGTTTCAGTGGTAGAGCGTTTACGTTGGCTAGAAGGATGTACTGGTAATTTTTAGTAGTTTCATTTTCTTCTTGGTTTTAAATATGAATATAGCAAAGTTATTATTAGAGGAGGGTTTGTGAAGGGGTTGTTTACTGAATGATATTGATAGAGAATGGGTCGTGGAAGGGAATAGTAAAGTGAATAGTTTTGTTTCTCAAATTTATTTTATATCGTAAGCATCCTGTCGGCTTTATATCGGCCAATTTATACTATAACATTATTCAATTTTTCAAAATGGCTCCATATTTCACGAATAAATATGGTTCTCTAGAGTAAGAAAAGTGCAATTCTGTATGTAACACTTACAGAGTTGTTTCGGAATTCGATGACAAAATGTAACTTATTAAATTTAATAATATTCCATATATTAACTTTTTTGATGTTCTTGTCAAGATACCAAAAGAGGTCTTGCTTCTGTAATATTTATTGTAGTGAGTGGGATGTCTTTATGAATGGAGTGTGCTTGAAATCTGTATGAATGTAAAAGTCAGAATATGAATGGGCATATTTTTAGTGTATGACAAGTGGTTTTGAATGGAGTGTAGAGTGGTTGATGTTTGTAAATGATAACAGTGATACATGGTAATAGCGAAAAGAATCTACATTGCTTTTATATGGAGGGTTTGAAGGGCCAGTTCCCCTTTATGGAAGTGTTGCTGAATGCTAGTGATAGATGAAATGTGGATATTATTGACTGAATATATTTGGCTCGAAAATTTAAGAAACACGAGATAATGAGAACAAGAAACTATTAGAAGGGAAACACTTTTCTAATTAAACATTAGGGTACCGGTATAATACTAATAATGGCAACACAGACCTGCAAAGAAAAAGACGCTAATAATATTCAAGAGCCTAGGAATAACACGTAGGAAAATAAAAAATATATAACCAGCAAAAGGGAAAGATTAATTCCCCTCGAAATGCCGGAGATTCCGTATTATATAAATGTGAGTCCCCAAAAGGACGGAATTTCTGCGGGAAAGAGGATTTGGGAAGGTGGCTGGGAGGAGTACCATTACTCGCGACAAATCTCTTTCCATACTCAAGACACTGAGCCCAGACATGTCGCGAGATATTTTGGAAGGTGGTCGGTAAATAACGGCCTTCTCCTCTCTCTCTCTCTCTCTCTCTCTCTCTCTCTCTCTCTCTCTCTCTCTCTCTCTCTCTCTCTGTCAGTTATGTTGGTGCACTGTGCTGATGATAGCCAGTTGTTAAATTCAGGAAATGTTTCTAGTGGTGGCAACTGTTGTTTATTGAGAAAGTTAAATAGGAAAAGTCTTGAACTTTTTTATGCAGGAGGTGAATTGAAATTAAATGCCAAGTTCTTTTTAATTTTTATTCGTGACAAAACATTTCCAGAATACTAGATGACATAATCACATAAAACCCAGGAAGAATTTAAACGTCATGTTAATTCAGCGCTGACATTACGCTATCATGCAAAAAATATGTTCTAAAGCCAGTCGTAATTTATATTTTATTCAAACCGCTTTGTCTGTATGTAAATAAGGACAACCGAGCAGTAGTGGTGGATACTTAATAAATAGTATAATTATTTACTATTCTACTGTTTATAATACCCCAAAACTTGACCGCTAAAATTGCTGATGACCAAAGGATAAAAAGTGATCACGATACCCTCTCTTCGAGGCTCAGGGAATAGATCAAGGAATTAGGGTGGCTTAATTTAGAAGAGAAGGTGGTGTATGGTATTTAAAGCCTTATATATAACTTTTAGTCTTACGTGAGAAAATACCGAGCTCTGTCTGGGGCTTTGGAATTGTTTGAGATGATTGAGCTGCATCTGTTAGAGGAGGAATATTATGGAAAGACTTGCCAGTATATGTCAAAGAAACCCATTTCACATAACAATTGAATAAAAATGTTAACTAGGCAAAAATGAGTTAAGGTTTTGGAAGGTGGTCTATGAATAATTCGCGCCCATGTTCATTATGATGAAGAACAAATAACCTCTTGTTAAGTCTGTTTTGCCCATTTCTGCGTAAACTGCGTTGCTAATGATTTTATTCCAGTGTTTGGTTTTTATAAACAGTTATTTTGATAAGGATTCAAGTCATGTTCCCATGTTATGAAAAGTTAACCATGTGATATTTATAGGTAGCTATTCAACAGTTTTTGTCATCAAGCCTAAGTTATATATTATTTTTTGTACAATTTCAGAAGAAAATTATTGATGTGAAAAATTAAACCAAGTCTGAAAGTACTAAAATTTTTATATATCATGTAAAAATCCGTATCATATAGAATTATAAATACCGACTGTAAATTTAAAGTGAAAATATATTCTCTCTCTCTCTCTCTCTCTCTCTCTCTCTCTCTCTCTCTCTCTCTCTCTCACACACACACACACAGTTTCAAGGCTAAATAATTTTTTCATGGCGAGGTTATTACTCTCCTGCCGTGTGTACACAAAATCTTGTTATCTTGTATTTGTAAAGAAGCTTAATAATCATCACCTCCTCATATAATATATATATATATAGATTATATATATGAACTTGATCACGAAGTATATAAAACGTGTAATTAATAATTAAGATGCTATGTATAAATAAAGGTTTTTTTGCCACGAAGGAAAAAATGAAAAAGCGAGATAGCCGAGTACTTTCGGTCCTATCCGGACCCTTTACTGAGGCACACTGATTTTACAAAGAACACCATAGTCAAAAGAAGGCTTAATATACAAACTGACACTACCAGATTAGCCATAAGGGCGATTTTCACTCTACAGAGAGGAGTCGCCGCCATAGGCTAGCCACACCTTGAAGGATACCCGCAGTAAACAAGTGATTCTTCCAGAAAACAGTACATTTTGAAAACAACACGGGAGCATATACAATTTAATATCATGAATTTTTACACAAATTTTCCCAACAAAAATTATTATTAATGAAAAGACGAAAGAAAATATAAATATATATATATCGAGCAAGAGAAAGAGGGAGAGAGAATATCGAACCAGAGAGAGAGAGAGAGAGAGAGAGAGAGAGAGAGATAATAACTATATACATGTGGGACTAATTTCTTTCTCTCGTCTCTCTCTCTCTCTCTCTCTCTCTCTCTCTCTCTCGTGCCCTCTCTCTCTCTCTCTCTCTCTGGTTCGATATTCTCTCTCTTTCTCTTGCTCGATATATATATATATTTATATTTTCTTTCGTCTTTTCATTAATAATAATTTTTGTTGGGAAAATTTGTGTAAAAATTCATGATATTGAATTGTATATGCTCCGGTGTTGTTTTCAAAATGTACTGTTTTCTGGAAGAATCACTTGTTTACTGCGGGTATCCTTCAAGGTGTGGCTAGCCTATGGCGACTCCCGCCTTAGTTGCTATCTGGTAGTGTCAGTTTGTATATTAAGCCTTCTTTTGACTATGGTGTTCTTTGCAAAATCAGTGTGCCTCAGTAAAGGGTCCGAATAGGACCGAAAGTACTAGGCTATCTCGCTTTTTCATTTTTTCCTTCGTGGCAAAAAAAACTTTATTCATATATATATATATATATATATATATATATATATATATATATATATATATATATATATATATATATATATATATATATATATTTGATTAATTGAACACATGAAGGTGGATATAAATCCTGTCCGGTTACACCTTTACGTTTCAGGGCACGTCCACAATTATCCATTCTTGCTCTACATGTGTAATTCATCAGTTACATTTATTTTGAAATTCATCTAGAAATAAATTTCTTTCATTATTTCAACTTTCACATGAACATGGACACAGGTAAGTCTTCCTCATTTCTATTTACCTTTATAACTTGTTTTCATTTACTGTCAGACTACTTCTCTGGCTGATACTTTCAAGCACTTTGATTAGCTTCAGCAGTTTCTCTTCCCAATCTCCAGTCTATTCTGTATCATTGGCAAGCATCTCGACCTTTCACCTACGTTTGATGCTATTTCTCTGACGCTGCATCAGAGCGCGTCAGTGGCGTAATCGGTATGGTCTTGGCCTGCCACCTCGGTGGTCGCGAGTTCGATTCTCGGTTATTTCATGAAGGGGGTGAGAGATGTGTATCTCTGGTGAAAGAAGTTCACTCTTGACGTGGTTCGGAAGTCACATAAAGCCGTTGGTCCCGTTTCTGAATGACCACTGGTTCCATGCAACGTAAAAACACTATACAAACAAACAAATCATTCCATCTTTAAGACATGAAACCCCCGTGTCAGAGTAATTTTTTCACCAAACCTGTCGCTCTCTCCATCCATATTCTCACATTCTTACACATACTTGTGTTTCATCATAGAAGGTTTTAATCGTTCACTAAAGTATAATTTTTATGCCATTCATACTCAGCATCCTCCACCTTGCTTACGCATTTCAGGAGAAAGGAAGGAGGATTTGCGTAATCTGTCACATTGCTACTTCATGAGACAGAAATACTTTTTATTTTTTTTAATGTATTTTTATTCTTGTTAACATTATCGAAGATGTCGACGCTCTTATTGGTTTTAAAATTATTATTACTGTAAATTGGACCCAAAGTGTAATCATTTTTCTTATTTCTGTACTGCTTTCTCATATCCTTTTCTCCCCAGTCTTGCCGTTTAATGAATGACTGTGTATTGAGAAGGGACATCGGAGACTTATTTGCAGTGTCATGCCTTCTCTCGCTATTTTGCAATATTCTGTGGTTCTTTGTCCACTGCAATAATAGCACTGTCGAGATATAAATCATTGCCAAGCTTTTAATTTCCTCCGGGTATTAATACTCTTTCTCTTCATTTATCAGTCTTCGTTCTCCCGATGAATGAGACTGATATTAACTGTATAGTACATACATACATATATATATATTATATATATATATATATATATATATATATATATATTATGTATGTCTGTAATTATATATATAATTATATTAATATATTATTAATATATATGATATTATATATAATATATATATTAATATATTATATATATATATTAAACATATATATAGATATATTTGTATGTATATATATATCTATATATTATTATATAATATATATGTCTATATATATATGATACTATATATTATTATTATAATATATTATTATATATCATACATAATATGTATATATAGTATATATAATATATATAATTCAATTATAATGTACACACACATATATATATGTATATATAAATATATATAAACATATATATATATATATATTATATATATATATAACTATATATATATATTGATGAAAAACTACCACCTTATCGTGCTTCTGAGTTATCTACAGTAGGATCTACAGTAATAATCTTGATCAAGTCCAAAGAAGGATGGACGGAAGTCTTAAGGTTTATACACATTTTTACAAACACATTTTATCTCTATAATCAAGATTGTTACTGTGAGTCCTACTGTATATATATTTATATATATATATATATATATATATATATATATATATATATGATGTAGAATCTACTGGTCACTTTTCACCTCATACATATGTCGTTGCCCTCGTAACTTCTCGAATTTTTGGGTAGCACTCTCACTACAAGGCTCCGAGATCCAAGTGCAAGAAATAAGAAAAAATTATGATGTAATTTCGTCATAATCTGGCACTTGGATCTCAAGGCTTTGTGGTGACAAGCGTATCAAAAAAAGCGCGAAGAATTCGAGAAATTACGAGGGCATTGTGGCACACACACACACATAATATATAATATATATATATATATATAATATATATATATATATATATAATATATATATATATATATATATATATAGATATATAGATATATACATTGTATGAGTGTGAGTGTGTTGTGCGGTATGTGTGGAAAGTTAAGTGTGCAGATGATAACGGGATATGTTACCTATAATTTTTGTTTTTGTTTAACATGTTCCCGTGGGATATTGTACAATTCACAATATTTATTTTTCATAGTTTTGCTACAAGCAATATTTTTTCCAACGTCTCGTATAAACCAGCTTTAACTTTTTTTGTCGATATGTTAGAAATAGACGATATTTTGGATTGTGTATGAGTGCTCCTTTATTTAGAAATATTTTTCATTTTTGTTTTGTTTTGCGTGATACGAAATACTGGATAGGAAATTGGTGATTCTATTTCCGGAATGGAGTATTATTTCCGCAGCATATTTCATTTCCAGTGCCATTGCGTTCATTTGTAGTATGATCTGATTCTCTTTTCATGTCTGAAATTTTAATATCCTTGGCCTGAGCGTGTCGTATTGATTGGTTTGTTCGTAATCTGCTTTGATAACATGGTCACAGATTTCGAAATATTTTTTGAATTTCAGGTCATGTCATATTTTATAGTCCATTTTTGATAATCGAGGATACATTTCCCCATTTTTATATACCCGGTTATTTTCTTTTCATTTTTAGTGGTTGAGATTGCTTTTTGACTTTTTGTATCGTGTTTTAATTTTATTTTCTATTTTGTGCGCAATGAGTTTCTTTTCACATTACTTTCCAAATATTTGCAGGTTTATGAATTGCGATCAGTTTTTGGTTTTCATTTTGTCCTAAATTGATTTTGTCTCTTGCCATATTTTAAAAGCTTGACATACAAATTGTTAATAACACTGTTGGACATTAGTCAAGAAGGAAGACTTTCCTTGATTGATGACGTTAGATTTTATGCTGATGCGTCCAGATTGAGAAAAGGGATTGATATTTTCTCAGCAAAGGAAGGGTGACTTTTATTGGGATAATCTTTAACATTATTCCTTTTGCCCAGTATTGAAATTCTTTACTGTCTTCCATTTTCCTGTACTCGTATTGACTTCCATCACTCAAGAAGTCCGCTTTGTCACCTCTGCAGTGTAATGTTTTTTTTTCCAGAATAATGATTATTTTGTTTTCATAAAGTCCGTTGGGAGAAAAGATGTAAGTAAATCTTTACCAAAAAGGGATGGTATTGGAATTCTTTTTGCAATGCTGTTCCCAGAAACGTGGCATTGAATTTAATTGCTTTTTAATTATCCTTTTCGGCTATGTCCAATATATCGAAGGTGTTTTTTGAATGTCAGAACGGTTATAAGAAAAAACATCTGCTTTCAACTTTTGCACATGCAAAATATGATGTATATGTGTAAACAGTTGCAAATTGTATGTGGCTTTTATGTGAAATATAACCAACATGTTTATAAGTGTTTAATTATTAGCATTAAAAGAAGGCGTATCTTATTTATTTATGAAGATAGAAAATGTCGAACGAACACGTGAAATTCAACTTTTAACCCATCATATTACGGTGGATTCATATTTCCAGTGGGCGGTTGATAAGTTCTGGTTGAATTCTATCGTTGTTTTAACAGGCTTTTGTTCCTATTAGTGGGAGCAGAGCTTGCCGCTCTTTGAGCCACAGGATTTTGCCTGTACGCATGTTTTTTTTTTTTTTTTTTTTTTCTCGGAGCTGAATTGCTATTGGCTCCTCTGATAATTCCCTTTTATATGTGTATGGTACCCATTTGTGTTTTTTTTTTTACTTTTATTACCTGTATAGATGTTATACATATATATATATATATACATACACATATTTTTTATATATATATATATATATATATATATATATATATATATATCTATATATATATACATATATATATATATACATACATATATATATATATATATATATATATATATATATACATCATGCATATATATATATATATATATATATATATATATATATATATATATATATATATACATACATTACTATCATATATATAATATAATATATATGTATATGTATAATATATATACACATACATAGTATATATATATATATATAATATATATATCATAAAGAATTTATAAAGAATTACCGATATATTTCATCATAACTAAAGAAAAATGATATTCAAGCAAGTGTAATTAAAGCTCTCTCTCTCTCTCTCTCTCTCTCACACTGTATATATTATATTAATATTTAGTTATATATTTATATATATATATATATATTATAAAATAATATAAATATATAAATATTATAAAATATATATATATATATAATATATATAATAATATATATATTTAAAAAAATTTATTTTTTATTTTTTTAAATAATATATATCTATATACAGTGAGAGAGAGAGAGAGAGAAGAGAGAGAGAGAGAGAGAAGAGAGAGAGAGAGAGAGAGAGAGAGAGAGAGAGCTTTAATTACACTTGCTTGAATATCATTTTTCTTTAGTTATGATGAAATATATCGGTAATTCTTTATAAATGTTATATTTTAGATATCCTCATTCGCTAAAGGCAAATTAAACATAAAGCTAGAATTCTTTTTTTTCTCTAGATTCATAACTCCAGTACAGTTTCAAATCCTGCTAGAAAATTCCCCATAAATAAACTAAATCTAATCATAATGATTCATTTATAAAAATGGCCATCTGGAATTGCTATTGTGAAGGAAGCTGTAATTCATCTGCCTTGTGTCTTAGCACAGAATGACCTGATGTTAAGATTAAAGCCAGATTAAAACATGATGGACATATTTCAGAGTAATTTGAGATAAGTATTTTTTTCTTAACGTATTTCACGGACTCTCCTTCGCACACGTGCCTGCGCGATTCGAGAAGTGACCTCGTAGTTATGATGATGTATGTGCATTCATTTTGGATCCGGTTTGGTCCCATCCTTGTTCTGTTAAGGAGAGCATCGAGTTTCCTGTTTCCCACTAGACCTCTATGGTCTAGGCTTACTGGAAATAAAATGTATATCAACTCTTTTTTTTTCTGACATGTATCTACATGTGGGGAATACAAAGTAGAAATTCTACCCTATCATATCCCAGTCAGTTTCACTGAAAGATGAATAGGTTCCTGGGGAGTGACTTGACAGCTATTTTGGTTATTGGTTATCGACATGGGAGAATAAGTCATATATATTGACGAAGTTAATTTATAAATAATTACAATCCCTGAGAAACCAAACACTTAATACTTATTACACACACACACACACACACACACACACTATATATATATATCTATATATATATATATATATATATATCACATACATATAATATATAAGATAGATAGCTAGATAGATAGATAGATAGATAGATAGATAGATATATTTAGTGCCTTATAAACAATTTTCATATAATTTTTTTACACAATTTTTGCCAGATTTAAAATAAGCCATATTTATCCTTGGAGAATCACCGCTTCTTTAGCAGACCAAACAATGCCATTAATTTTATAAACATCATCTCCGCCTAGAACACTTGAGAGGGACAAGTACCCTTCTCATTCCGACACTTACGGGAAGACCGTACACTCAGGTCCATTAGATTAGGAGCCATGACCAGATTATGTCATACGGTCAAGTTGGGCTAGTGAGTTATCGCTACAGTTTCAGTTTACCAGACATTATGTGGGCGTGGGTGTAGCTTATCGTCATACTGGAAATAGCGATCTTCCTTCTTGGCATCTGACTATGCCTCTTATGGGGAAGCCTTTTTTTCACGATCTTTTAGTTATTAATAACTGTGCTTTCCAACCAATGCCGCCAGGTTTACTTTAGATTTTTTTTCTTTATATTTCGGGAAAACGCCGCGTGGAACGGAATGAAAATCACCATTTTACCGACGTGACGTCAATGCAGGGATGCGTAGGAGCTGTTATTTATGAGAACCCGCGCTCTTAATTGCGTTCGAAACACGAGAAGCATTATTTTAGTTCATCTAACATAAAGATATAAAGTAAATGTAGACTGTTTACAAATGTTTTTGTACTAAAAGGTAGTCCTTGAAATGAAGTAAATTCCCATGTTGATAAAAACTATTTGACGCTAAAACCAGTTGTATATATGTACATTTCGAATTTTTTAATTTGAAATTAAAGTGTACGTAAGTGCGTGAATTAGATATTCATTATTGCTTTCATGAGGCTCTTATTATTACTTTCATTTTAGTTACTGAGCGCAGGAATTTATCTTTAAAACGACTTTTGAAATAAGACTTGCCGAAATGCCTTATATTTACTCTTACACAAAAATTCATTTCGTGTAACTACACTCGTTTTTTTTTCTATCTGTCCATCCGCCTGTGGTGTTTTTGTATGGTAACACTGCGTCCCGGGCTTTAGATGTTAGGCTATGTGTAAGTTTTAGGTAAATAAAAGGATGTCTGGGTGTACATTTGCAACTGAAAAGTGTTTTAATAATTTACTGTATGCGAATTGCACCGCTAATATTCGAAATAGGATATTATTATAATCGTTGAATGTAAGCTGAATGTGACTATCTAAAGCCCGGGACGCAGTGTTAACATACAAAAACACCACAGGCGGATGGACAGATGGAAAAAAACAGAGTATAGATATTTTACTTTTCTATTGTTCTTTTTCTTGTGCTGACAGTATTATTGATGATAATAACAATAAAAATTATATTAAGGGACCAATATTTACGTCAGTATTTTAAACAAAATATGGGGAGAATTTTAAGAGAAATTCATTCAGAGAAGAATACCTACATGGAATTGTATCATTTATGGAACAACAATTCTAATCGTGCAGTTATTTGACCTAGTTCACATCAGCTTAGCTACTCTTTTTCCGTTGAATGGCAAATTGATTTCAACTGATTCAAACCGCATTCAAAGGTTGCCTAGAGATTACCGGGATTTACATATTTTAAATGTATGTAGTTGATGGTGATTATCGAAGATGAGCGGATTCCATACTTTACAAAATCCACAGATTTTTCAATATGAGGTTGTTCAATACTCGTGAATTGTATATTGAATGTTAGTAGCCATTTAGCACAATGTATTTGTTCATATAGCATACATTTTATTCTTTTATACTCGTTGTGACCTCTACCCGAATAGTTGATCAGATATTTTTTGTCATTCAATGATAATGATATGTCTGATTTTCTGTTTAACTGTCACAAGACAGACCTTTCCAGTATGAGATGCGTGGAATCAAGATCCCTTTCTCCCTTCCTCCAGTGTCTTTTATACTTGATTGTATTACATTGTCGCCTGCGTCATACCCCAGAGAATTTGTAATATTCAATAACAATCGTTATATATTGCAAGGAAAGGCGTTAGCTATTCTCTGCCCTCCCAAGGCCTGGTTTAGGAAGCATACCCCAGCGCTATAAAGAATTCAGCTGCACAAGAGATCATTTAATAACAGAGAAAGAAATGAATGGTAGATTATTCAGGTTTTGGTATTTCATTGTTGGTTAAACAATTTCAAAATCGTGTTCGTGATGCGTCGATAATTCGTATTTTCGAAGGAGTTGAATAATGTATACAGTGAATAACATTCAAAGGGATTGAATAACAATGCCATTTTACTTGTGTACCTTGGGGCAATCTTGTCGAAGATCAAATCATTCCATTTTGCTTTTAAACTTACTTTCATTCCTGCTACGTTCTCCGTGATGTGTCTCTCCATAGGTCTGCATATTTTGTTCCTGCTTTTCCTCATTCACTATGACATCCAAAATAGACGTGATAATAGCTTATGGATGGACGTGAGTTGTATTTACCAAGGACGTTTTAAAAGTTGTATTTATTCCCAAGTCCTTCCGTTAGTAGAATAAAGAGAAATATTCTGCCATTTGTGCGTATAATATATCCAGTTGCGACGACCAGTTTTTAATTAAATAATTTTTCATGATCAGTCAGATGAAAGCGGTGCCAGCAGTCATTCAGCAGGAAAAGTAATTTTACAAGAATGGTTGCAGGAGACGCATTATCATTCCAATGTTGCATTTTGCAGATTTTTTTTTAATTCAAAGAATCTTTGGCTACGGCTACTCGTCTCATGCTTTATAAAGCCTTACTAAAGATGCTTGCCAATGCTCTTCTTGCCGTTGTAATATAGAAGTCGCGTTTCAGCGTTCACATAAAAACAAAATCAAGATAGAACACATTCAGTTTTTAAATCTTTATTTCGGATATCAAAAATGTCTATTTTTGCCAAGGAATATGATCATCTTTGGACGTTTCATCATTCTTTTGAACGAGCATATGCAACAAATTTGAATAATCTAAGAATAGTTTATTAAAGATAAATGCTACCCATTCCTCAGTTTTCATATCAAACTCGTCATCAGGCTTACCTAATTTCTACGCCAGTTGATGTTTTTTTTTCGATTATAGTAAGTAGTTCGTACCACGTTCTTGTGCATCAAACTTTTAAAACTACTCAAGGTGTGTTCAAGTAAACCTTATGTACGAGGCTCATTGTCTCATTACTTTTGCCATTCATTCATCCTCTTTGGTCTTGTTCCACCTAACTATACAACTTCCTGACCAGATATTACCTGTCATAACTTTTTAAACTTTATTTTGAATGAATAAACTAATAGTCTAACTAACGGTTCAACTTTGTCACCGATTTGCTGACAGCCAATTATTTGTATTTTTTTGTAAGAGAACCGTTAAATTTGACGCCAGAAATAACGACGATGCAATTTAGATTTTTTTTCGTAGAGGATTTTTCTTAATACCAATATATTATTGTATCTGCGATTTAATCCCCTACCTGAAAGTCTCTTCACGAAGGAAAAATATGTCTAAGAAGAATTGACATTTTGCTCAAACCTTTACATTTTTATATGTACGTGATCGGATGTTTTTTACGAGAAAACAGTAACTGAATTAATATAAAGACCTCTGCATTTGTATGATTAATGTTTATTTGCGTTTCGTGTAGTTGTTTAAAAAAAGCTGGTTTGCGTGTATGTTGTTTCTTGTCCAAATATTGTGTCAAAATTAGTTATTTTTATTTAATAATATTATGAATAGTGGTTAGTATTGTTTTATGAGTTAACCTTTGTCTTTTGTATTTTTGTCAGTATTATGTTGTGTGTGTGTGTGTGTGTGTATGTGTGTGTGTGTGTGTGTGTGTGTGTATATATATATATATATATATATATATATATATATATATATATATATATATATATATATATGTGTGTGTGTGTGTGTGTGTGTGTGTGTGTATGGAGAGAGAGAGAGAGAGAGAGAGAGAGAGAGAGAGAGAGAGAGAGAGAGAGAGAGGTATTTAGGTCCACCAAAAAGTATCAAACAGTGGGAGATGTAGAGATAAGGCAGATGAAAGTCAATGAAGGTGAGCATGAGAAAAATTAAACCGAAATAGATTTAAATACGGATAAATTTAGTCCTACATCAATTTTTCAGTGTCAGAATACTACTTAATTTATCTGTTCCTTCATTCGTTGATCACTGGTTTTATTCATCTAGATTTTGCCACATTTTTCTTCTCTTATGTTATCTTGTAATTAACCATCGTTCTGTTTCATACTGGAATAATTAGTTCCTAATAATGATAATAATAAAAGGCACTTATTCGAACGCTATATTTACAAGAGTTTAATCTTAGAACAAAGTAAAGGTATTCTGCTTATTTTAATTGTTTCATATATCAAACACCAATATGAACCCCTTGTACCAAATATTACTCTGTACTACATCATTTGATAATATTTCCAGTAGTATACAAATATTTTAATAGCCATTCGATGCCAAATAACTTGAGACGATGAAGGTAAAAGTTTAAAGATCTATTTTTAAGCGGGAGCAATTCACCAAAGGATGAAGGAATGTTTAGTTACTTTAATGGTCTATTTAGATTTATTGCGCAGCAGTGAAGGAAATATCTTATTTCAATCGCTTTAAATAAAAGGCAGTAAAGCTGGAATGTAAAGGCTGCCTATGATTTCATTTAGGTGAGAAAATATTTTCTAAAGTGTTCTTGTTCAATTTTCAAAGCTTAATAGAGCTTATGAATAATTGATGAAAGAGGAGGGTGGTAAATGAAACGTTTAGAATTGCTAAGGAAAAAGGTTTTCCATCAAAACTGCTCAAGAAATGACCGAATAACTAAATCAAGTTTGTACTGAATATTCTTAGAAAATATTGAGCAAAAGCATGGTAGGATGCTCATTATGTGGAGAAGCAAAATGCTTCCAAATCTAAGCGTAAGTGGTGTACCTGATAACGTTAAATGGAATAGAAATTCTGATAACCAAATTACAAGACTTCTGTTCTTTCTTCCCTAAGTTTTTCCGCTTTCTGGAAATGTTTGGCAGATTTGTAACAAATTGCTTGAACGGAATTGCTGCAATGAGAGCATCAGAGATTCTCTCGTTCATCCTTTTTTAATGATATGATCGGTTTGTTCTGGAAGCAACGTTTCATGTCCTGGTTTTCTATTCCACGCTGGAAAAAAAAAATAACCGAACAAAACAACAGTTTGCGATTGTATAAGGTCACCATACCTTGACAGTTAAATTAATGTCGCCTCCTTGGTAGGGGAAGTGGTGATGTCTCACGGACTAGACAGATTATTCTAGACAATTCAAGCTGTGGGTCTCGGTCACGGTAATCTTTTATGCAAATGGCGAGCAGGCTGACCGTTGGAACGCTGCAGCATATGCTTCTGTCTAGATGCATGAAAGAATGGAGCATTATTCAGAATAACATGGATGAAAGGCAGCTAAAATGGTGAGTGAGAGGAAATCACAATAGTAAAGTGAATGGACTAAGAAATAAAGGAACTTGAATCCGGTTATGTTGTATGTATGTATGTGGTAAAAATTCAATTTTTACTTGTTCGATTGCCCTATTTGATAGTTGTTGGTATCAGTTACAGTGGCAAAATACTAGTTTAGTATTGAAATGTACCCCTAAACCTTAACCTAACTTTGCCTCTGGAACAATCTGGTATGGGATCGGAGGATGGAAAAATAAGACAAAGGAAAAGAACCAACCTGTCAGAAAATATATGGTTCATGGTTGTAATTAGCAAAGATTACAAAGAATAGAAATGGTAGGATTGAAAAACAGGACTTTTGGCAGAGTGCCAAGGATAGAACGTAACTTATCTTATCTAAGGGAACCACGAACTACAAGGCAGTGAGGGATGGAGCTAAAAAAATATGTCACGATCCTTATTATCCGAACCTTCCTTTTCCCAACCTATCTTTAGGTGCTAAGCCATACGGCGTGGACGATATGGTGTTGGCGCGCCACCTTGATGGGCGCGAGTTCGATTCTCGGACATTATACTGAGGGGTAAGAGATGCGTATTTCTGATGATAGAAGTTCAATCTCGACGTGGTTCGGAAGTCACGTAAAGCCGTTGGTCCCGTTGCTGAATAACCACTGGTTACAAACACACAAACAATACGCCATACCTGGAGTTCCTTTAGCCTTTGCTAAAATCTTAGGCAGTACAAACAGCTTTGGAATATAGGATAGATATTGTCAAATAGTCAGCAAAATGCGTCCTCCCACTTCTTCCGGATGATTTAAGGTTAAATACGTGGGGTGATTACCGAAGAGAGAGTGCCAGTTTTCAAGTTGTTTAACAAGCGCCTAATGCAGAAACATGGACATTCGCAGTAAATCTTTCATGTTCCAGCTCTCTCTCTCTCTCTCTCTCTCTCTCTCTCTCTCTCTCTCTCTCTCTCTCATACCCACGACCACGCTCTTTCTGTCGGTCGTTGTGACTTTGATTTAAAGGGCATAGACGCTGTCATCAAAGTTGTCATTAAGCGTTCTTTATTCTCTCTCTCTCTCTCTCTCTCTCTCTCTCTCTCTCTCTCTCTCTCTCTCTGTGACGCTGTATATACTGTCTGTTAAATAAGTTTTGTATTTTCATGTAGAAAGAGCTGGTCTTTGGCTGAAAGAGCTTTCCTACCGATCGTGTGAGTGTGAGTTTGTGTACTAAGATGGTGTGACCTGTTCCACCACCATCTGAGTTGTCGCGTTTATTCCTCTCTCGTCATCATTGATCTACTGAACACCATAACATCATAAAGAGATATATTATCGGAGCAAGTGATGAGTTTATTCAGTAATGTTCCTGTAGGATAAACAATATTCGTATAGTGCAACTCATAGCAGGGAGAATGCTCGTACTTCCAACTGTATGTAAATTTGAATGTACAGGCGGAATTGTGAGGTAAGATGGCACAGCCGCGCTGCTGCCAAGACGTCTGTAATATCATGGAAACCAAGGTACCATCTTAACCCACAATTCATTGAAAATCACAACAAAGACCTAAGAATTATTTTCAATACAAATATACATGTGATTCTTTACAGGAACGGTCAGACTGGAGAATTTTTAGCACGGGAAAATGTCATCAGTAAAGTGTGAAGGATTTATATATATTGGGGAGTGGAGACATTTATACTTGCTCCCTGACCAAAGACGAAAATAGAGAGAGAGAGAGAGAGAGAGAGAGAGAGAGAGAGAGAGAGAGAGAGAGAGAGGGGGGGGGGGGGGGGTGCTTAAGCCTTGAAGACACGGTTCAGTGACTCACCATACCAGCCAATCAGACGGAGTTTTAGAATAGAGAGTACTAGAGGATAAAATAAAATAACGGTTATGAAGCCGTATTATGAAGTCACTTGAATTTACGGAGTTGAAGATTCTGCTGGTAATTTTAACTTCTGGTGGAATAAAATCCTATATTCTGTCTTCACTGAATATGAAAGACTCTTCCACACACATATTCAGTTTATGCGTGAATATGTATATATATATATATATATATATATATATATATATATATATATATATATATATATATATATATATATATATATATATTATTATATATATATATTATGTATATATATATATATATATAATATATATATATATATATATATATATATATATATATATATATATATATATATATATATATAATATATATATATAGACGCGACATTGATCCCTCAGCTTTCTTCTTTTGTTAAGCTACAAAACAATAACTTTATTTTGAAAACATTTCTCTGGTTCACAATACTCCCCTTGTTTATGCGTGAGCTGCCTCCCTACAAATATATTTATATATTCATGAGGTTTCATCTCTCTCTCTCTCTCTCTCTCTCTCTCTCTCTCTCTCTCTCATTCCTCAGATGGTCGTGGCCGGAGGAAGAGTTTTTTTTTAAGGAATCCCAATTACCAAGTATTTTGAAAGAAAACGTGAAGGGACAGAGAGGTTAAGTTCATATAACCATGTAATCAAACCGTTATCATTTATTTATTCATGTATGTTTTTTTCCCTATTTCCTATTTTCCACGTAGAATTTATTTAGGTGTTTTGTCTCAATGAGACTTCAAATCTTTTCTGTCTGAAAATTTGTTGGATGTTTCATTTGTATATGATTCTAGGAAAAGCTAAAAAGGCAGTTATATTCTCGTCACTAACAGGAAACCCATTTAGCTAATAAACGCAGCTTTTATACATCCATCATAATAATTAAAATGGGACATGTAGACTATAATTTATATATAAACATATATATATATATATATATATATATATATATATATATATATATACTATATATATATAGTGTATATATATATATCGAGCTACAAATGTCCTTTAATATCTAATTCGCTCTACCTCAGATTTAATATATTTTCATATATGTTTAACCGACGGGGAATTCAGCGAAAATAGAATTGCCGGCCGATGGTTCGTGCCCGTCGGCCGGCAATTCTATTATCGCTGAATAAAATTCCCCTTCGGCTAAACATATATGAAAATATATTAATTCGAGGTAGAGCGAATTAGATATTAAAGGACATTTGTAGCTCGATATATGTATATGAATCACGGTAATGTGATATGACTTTTATATATATATATATATATATATATATATATATATATATATATGTGTGTGTGTGTGTGTGTGTGTGTGTGTGTGTGTGTGTGTGTGTGTGTGTATATAATTTTTAATACTCTTAAGCACAGGCGTAAAAGAATGCAAAGTTAGTGGATATACTTTTCAAACCTTTTACCTTTTGCCAGTACGGGAAGCAATACGAATAAGAGTAGATCTTTTTATGCGCTTTTCCACGGAAGTAATTTATTAAACATGTAACTACCACTTCTTATTCATGAGCACAAAACTGAATACTTCTTTTACGTCATTCTTCGATTTAACCTTTTTTGAGATTCGTGTGGGAAAGCTTTGTAAATTTTAAAGCCAGTTTGGAACCACTGTGCCTTGAAAATAGGTATGCACACAATTTTCGAAATATATGATTTAAGAAGACTGAAATTAAATTGCATGATATTCTGCTTCCTCTCAGAATTTTAGGAAAATGGTTTAAACTTTGTCCGAATTTACGCATCGCTACATACTGTCATCCATAAAGATATGGAACCATTTTTTTAGGTTTATACAAAGCGTTTACTCAACTTTTCATGATATATTAACTCCCTTAGATATCCACTCAGGTATACATTTTCTAGATTCATATAACCTCTCTTAGATAACCACTTAGATCTCATACACTTTGCAAGTTCATATAGTAAACGCTCTTAGATATCCATTCAGGTATATATACATTCTGTAAATTCAATCGCAAAAGATTTATAGTAAAAATTTTCCGAATATTTCCTTGATATATAATCGTGCAAGTTGCAGTACTTCTTTTCGTGATAGTAATGAGGATGACAGTAATAGTGTGTCAGATAAATTGATTCGGTATTATCTCTGGGATTATGCATTTTGCAAATTTCCTTTTGAATACCACTTGCAGTGCTTCCACTGAGAACGAGATACATTGAGATTTCACTCAGGAATGTTTTTCATTCATGTGGTTAGTTTTTCTGATAGACCTTCATTACTTTTACTAATCTGTGTTTAACTTAATTTGAATTTTTATTTTTCATACATTTGCATATCATTACTAACAGTTCCCTTTTAACGCAATGGCGTCTTTTCTTGTGATAATTGAATTTTAGCTTTGAGATATCAAACTTTGTGAGGAAACTGCACATTCGCTGACTTAGAAACCAGTGAAGCGTATGATGTTTTTAAAAATTTGGAATATTCCTTTTTTTTTCTAGAAAAGTAACTTCACAGATATTACCTTAGTCATGCGTTGAAAAATTAGCTCTTCCATGTTTAGGCAAAGAAAGAGTGAATATTTTGTGATCAAGTGTCTAGTTCTAAGATATTTGCCTGAAGATTAAATTATAAAACTAATCAGAGTTTATCACATTGTCGTCTTGTTGGATATAGCTCTTTTTGTCTGTGCAGGTAATATTTTGTCCTTTCCCATTCTGGGCTTGGGGATTACTTCCTTTGCTCAGGTAGCCACATAATCCCATTTTAATCCGCAGAGATCAGGAACCTCAGCTTTTGTTTCTCATTCTCTCTCTGTTTCCTGTCATTCTTTGCAGTTCCTCCTGCTCTTCATCTTTTTATTTCAGTGTCGGTGTTAGTTTGACGTCAGGTAACTCACAATCTGTCAAACAATGTTGGTGGTAAACACAGTACTTTTTTTTTTTTCTTTTAAGTATATTTAGAAGTGTATCTACATTAACGCACATGGGAAGATGTTCCTTTATTTTTTATTCCGACTTCGTTAAATCTTATTTCATAACAGGAAAATGGATGTCAAGGAAGAGATTTTCTGTTCAGCGTGAAGAACCGAGGAGAGAGATTGAGAATGGAATGAAAATTCCAACAGCGTTACGTAATGACGGCCCTTGTAAGCCTTTTTGATCCTTTGGTGAATACATACACACTCATTCAGAGGCGCTTGGCTTAGGATCCTCAGAGCCCCAAACTTTTGTCCTCATGCCAAGGCCAACCAACCCCTTTCCTTGCTTAACCAGAGTACGTTGATTATAGTCGAAATGTTTCCCCCAAATTTAATAAACCAGATGAAAGAACATTGTAAAGATTACTAACCTCAAAAGGGTCCTACAGTGAAATAAATTACAAACAGAAGTGCCCGCGCACACAGACACACGCACACTATAACCTAGAACACACACACACATACAAACATCATATTATAACAAGAGAAAAAAAGAATAAGAGACGGGTTGTAGGTCTTAGTCGGTATGAAGATTATTTTAAAGGAAGTGACGATGGACTGATACATAGTGTTAGAAATCGCAATTTATTCACCACAGAGACAGTACTGACGAACATGAACAACCTTTCTAGACTACAGATAAATGAATCGCGTATTAAAGTGATTATACTAATCATAGACACATGATATATATTGTGTATAATTGTATATATTATATATATATATATATATATATATATATATATATATATATATATATATATATATATATATATATATATATATAAAATGTGTGTGTGTATATATCTGTATATATATGTACATACAACACAGACTATTGTTGAATTAATCGTGGGCTCAGCATTCAAATTTTGAAGGAATTCAACAAAAGTAGAAAAAATAACATATTGAGGAAAAATACAACGAAGGTTTATCATTTTTGTGTATTATTGTGTCAAGCTACATTGTGTACGTAAATTGCATAAGCTTTTATTTAAAGATAATACAAAAATACCTTGCATTTTCCGTCATTGTTTGCTGAAGTATGGAATGACGTTTTATCTTTATTTGAGGAAACCTTTAACAGGAGACCAGGTAATTTACTTTGCCCTAACTAAAAATACAATATCAGTTTACCTGTTTAGAATAAGATATGTTTTACGAGAAATAACTTTTGTCTGTTAACGAAAGAGACATTCATGTTGATCTGGGATTTGTAGTATATTTTGTCCATCAGAAACCGTGTATAACTTGTCCGTTTTTTGGCGTAAGTGATTATTGGAGCTCTGGTCGTTGCTAAGTTCCAAATTCATTGCAGTTCTCTTTTACTTTCACCAAGTATCATTCTATGAAGATCTCTATTAAAATTAAAGTCAGAACATAACGTTAGTACATTTGAAATAGAAAAAACACAGCGATTTCCATTTTTTAAGAAGCATTTTAAGGCGCACAGTGCCATGGATACTAAACATACGATGGGCGATAAGCATCCTGTTCACTCAAGCAAGGATCTTGGAGAACCTGGCGGTGGGT
>NC_061108.1:116735399-116740399 GCF_015104395.2 Macrobrachium nipponense
TCCGAAAAAATACATACTATAATATATATATATATATATATATATATATATATATATTATATATATTACCTACATACAATACAATATATATATATATATATATATACATATATATCTACATAACATATAGTATTTGAATGATATTTCTGAAAGTATGAAGGCGCTCATAGAAATATCAATAAGAATAGGACAACCTACTTGTGCACCGTACGCTGTAATTAACTGTGCCATTAAATGTCTTCCGAGATTCCATCCAATCTATCATCTAGAATTGAAGGATTATTTGACAAAGGATCAGCCGTAAGCGATCAAAATTGTAAAATTAAAGTCTTCCGACACAGAATGTAAGCTTTTCTCTCTGTTTTCTTAACCTTCGTAGTTTTATACACTGTAATTAATTATCTTTTTTTCGTGGGTTACAGTGAATAATAATTTCTATATAAATTTTTTATTGCGCCTTTTTGCCGCTAGAGTGCCTAGCCTTCAGGTTTCACAGTAGTTAGGAAGGCGGTTGCTTGCTCCGCACCCTTTATCATGGATTATTAAAGCCGGCTGGGCGTGTGGATCGTCGGTCGGGAGCAGTCCACGGACCTATAAAACGTGTGGGGGAAGTTCACAAAGGTCGTTACTTCTTTTGACAACATATCCCCTAACTAACTTCCGCAGTTTGGAAACTTACTGAGTAACTCTTGCTCCGAATTACTGCTAAATTATAAAGTTTTATAAAGGAGAAAGTCTAGCCAAGACATAAGAATATTAAGCAAAACCTGGCGCTTCGTCTTCCATTTATTTAATTGTCTTAATTTACTTGATGAAAGGTAATTAATTATATATATATATATATATATATATATATATATATATATATATATATATGTGTGTGTGTGTGTGTGTGTGTGTGTGTGTGTGTGTGTGTGTGTGCCTGTTTTCACGATTCCTCATAGCCCTCGCAAGTATCCAAAGAAGAGGTCCCTACCTGAATTTAGCAGGGACCTCTCTCTCTCTCTCTCTCTCTCTCTCTCTCTCTCTCTCTCTCTCTCTCATTTGCATGAAGAATGTTCCATTTTTATATTCCAAGATCTTTTCATATTTATTGAAATATATTAGTAAAGGAAATGATAGCGTTGTTCACCGGAATCTGATTTAGTATTGAGAAAAAACAAATATTTTCTTTTTTACTGAAATTCTATTTCTGCAGTTTAATTTGCATTTTCTGTGCTGGAATTGTTATTCTCCGAAAACTCTGCCACTAATCTGATTTGCATTTTCTGTGTTTTGCGCCCTGTGCAATTTATCTGCAAAAACTGAACGAAATATATTTTTTCTTAGTGAAAAGAAAGAATTGGTTAAAATGGAAATCTCAATCTATTTTTGGTGTGGACTTTTACCTCTGAAACAAATATTAAAATTTTTGTATGAAAAGGAAAATGAGAATAAACATGAAATATAAGTTGAACGAAAGATTGTGATCACTCCATGTCTTTATCTATGCGTAGTTACAAGACTACATTATTAAGGTTCCTTCTATCACTTCTGCTCATAGTGCGCATTTCAGGAGCATCACAGCTCCCTCTTCCTTGGCATTTATTTTACATTGTTATAAATCACAATTTACAAAGTAAAAGTAGCAATAACATAAAAAAAATTATTATTATTATTATTATTTTTTTTTTTTCTCTCTCTCTTACTCTATCACAGTCCTCCAATTCGACTGGGTGGTATTTATAGTGTGGGGTTCCGGGTTGCATCCTGCCTCCTTAGGAGTCCATCACTTTTCTTACTATGTGTGCCGTTTCTAGGATCACACTCTTCTGCATGAGTCCTGGAGCTACTTCAGCCTCTAGTTTTTCTAGATTCCTTTTCAAGGATCTTGGGATCGTGCCTAGTGCTCCTATGATTATGGGTACGATTTCCACTGGCATATCCCATATCCTTCTTATTTCTATTTTCAGATCTTGATACTTATCCATTTTTTCCCTCTCTTTCTCTTCAACTCTGGTGTCCCATGGTATTGCGACATCAATGAGTGATACTTTCTTCTTGACTTTGTCAATCAACGTCACGTCTGGTCTGTTTGCACGTATCACCCTATCCGTTCTGATACCATAGTCCCAGAGGATCTTTTGCGTGATCGTTTTCTATCACTCCCTCAGGTTGGTGCTCGTACCACTTATTACTGCAAGGTAGCTGATGTTTCTTGCACAGGCTCCAGTGGAGGGCTTTTGCCACTGAATCATGCCTCTTTTTGTACTGGTTCTGTGCAAGTGCCGGGCATTCGCTTGCTATGTGGTTTATGGTTTCATTTTTCGTATTGCACTTCCTACATATGGGAGAGATGTTATTTCCGTCTATCGTTCTTTGAACATATCTGGTTCTTAGGGCCTGATCTTGTGCCGCTGTTATCATTCCTTCAGTTTCCTTCTTTAGCTCTCCCCTCTGTAGCCATTGCCAATTGTCATCGCTGGCTAGTTCTTTAGTCTGTCTCATGTATTGTCCGTGCATTGGTTTGTTGTGCCAGTCCTCGTTCTGTCTGTCTTTCTCCTGTCTCTGTATATTCTGGGTCTTCGTCTACTTTTATTAGTCCTTCTTCCATGCACTCTTTAGCCACTCGTCTTCACTGGTTTTCAGATATTGCCGCCAGTGCTCTGTTCTCAATGTTGACGCAGTCCTCTATACTTAGTAGTCCTCTCCCTCCTTCCTTTCGTGTTATGTATATCTGTCCGTATTTGCTCTTGGGTGTAGTGCTTTGTGTATTGTCATATGTTTCCTGGTTTTCTGATCTATGCTGCGGAGTTCTGCTTTCGTCCATTCCACTATTCCTGCGCTGTATCTGATTACTGGCACTGCCCATGTGTTTATGGCTTTTATCATATTTCCGGCGTTGAGTTTTGACTTGAGTATCGCCTTGAGTCTCTGCATATATTCTTTCCTGATCGTGTCCCTTCCTCTCTTGGTGTTTTATATCCCCTCCTTCCATTATTCCCAGGTATTTGTATCCTGTCTCATCTATGTGTTTGATGTTGATCCCATCTGGTAGCTT
The DNA here is from genome assembly GCF_015104395.2 of Macrobrachium nipponense. Lineage (NCBI taxonomy): Eukaryota > Metazoa > Arthropoda > Malacostraca > Decapoda > Palaemonidae > Macrobrachium > Macrobrachium nipponense. Next base: position 116,738,440 of record NC_061108.1, read on the forward strand.
TATCCCTTCAGTTCTCGTTACTTTGCCTTTTTGTATGTTGACTAAGGCGCATTTTTCTATTCCAAACTCCATCCTGATGTCCCCAGATACAATCCTTACAGTCTGGATTAGGGTATCTATTTCCTTGATGCTCTTACCATACAGCTTGATGTCGTCCATGAACATCAGATGGTTGATTCTGTTGCCTCTTTTCTTGAGTTGGTACCCGGCATCCATCTTCTGTAGTACTTTTGTCATGGGAATCATGGCTACTACGAAGAGTAGTGGGGACAGTGAGTCGCCCTGGAAGACCCTCCTCCTGATATTAACTCTGCTAGTCTTATTCCAGAGCTTGTAAGTATTGTATTCCAGTTGCGCATTGTATTTTTGAGGAAGCTGATGGTGTTTTCCTCTGCCCCATATATTTTCAGGCATTCTATTAGCCATGTGTGTGGTATCATGTCGAAGGCTTTCTTATAGTCTATCCATGCCATGCTTAGGTTGGTTTTCCTTCTCCTACTGTTCTTCATTACCATTTTGTCTATCAGGAGCTGGTCTTTTGTTTTGTCCCCTACACTTCCTTCTGCAGTCTTTCTGTGGTGGGGGATGGTGTTTGTCTCCTCTAGGTAGTTATATAGCCTTTCACTGATGATACCTGTTAGTAACTTCCACATTATTGGTAGGCAGGTGATAGGCCTGTAATTACTGGCTATATTTCCCTTACTCTTGTCTTTTTGTACTAAGGATGTTCTTCCTGTGGTCATCCATTTGGGTGCTTGGTGATTTGAGATACAATGCTGGAGTTGTTCTGCTATTCGTGGGTGTAGGGCCTTGAAGTTTTTCAGCCAGTATCCATGGACTTCATCGGGACCTGGGGCTTTCCAGTTTGGCATTTTCTTTAGTTGGTGTCTGACTGTGTCTGTCGTGATCTCTGTGAATCTTTGATTTATTCTCCCTGTTTCTTCTTCCTTGACTTCCCGGAGCCATGTTGCATGTTTGTTGTGTGACACCGGATTGCTCCATATGTTTTCCCAGAGTCTCTTACATGGTTCGGCTTCAGGAATTTCTGGGTGGTTGTCTTCCCCTCTTAGTTGGCTGTATAGTCTTTTCTGGTTGGTTCCGAATAGTTTGTTCTGTTGGTATCCCTTATTCCTGTTCGTGTACCGTTGGATCTTATGTGCTTTGGCCTTAAGCCTCTGTTTTACATCTTCTATTGTGTTCAGTCCCCCGCCCCTCTTGTACTTTGTATTTCTCGTTGAGTTCCTCCCTTGTTTTCTTGCTTCTTAGCCTTTTTTCTGCCATCTCTTTCAGTTTACTCAAGTCAGATCTCATCACCATGATTTGCTTTTCCAGGCGCCTTTTCCAAGGAGGTTGCTGTTTTGGTTTCTGTTGGGTTGGTTGTGCTGGTGGTGTGGTGTTCGAATCCATCAGTTCTGCTACTAATCTTGCTCCTGCATATGTCAAGTTATTTGTTTCTGTGATACTGGTGGTGTGTATTATGCCCATTATTTCATTGACCTCACTTGTTTTCTCCCTTAATTTCTTGGTGTTGTAGGCTTTCATGGAGGGGATCTTTGTTCTCTCTGTATCTGGCTCCATTATTATTATTATTATTATTATTATTATTATTATTATTATTATTATTATTATTATTATTATTATTTTTTCAAGACGTTATGAAAACGTCTAAGGCTTTCATCTAATATTTCAAGCTCCCTATAATATTAATGTGAAGCTATAAGGGAATCAGTCAAAAGATGCTGGACGAATATTTTTGACAGTAAAAGATAGTGTAAAGAAAAATTATTTTTGGGGAGCAGCGGTGATGATGCAAGCGTTGAAAATGTATAGTACTTTTAATTTTATTAGAATTACCCTCTACTAGTTGTCGCCAACTGAACCAATGTTCTCCAAGGGTTATGATAAGCAATAATAATATTTAACATTAGTAATTATAGTATTTCATGGTGTGTTCCATGTA
>NC_061108.1:116742899-116765399 GCF_015104395.2 Macrobrachium nipponense
TCTTGGTTTGGAACTATACTGGCAGTGATTTCATAGTATGTAATCTTATTTGTTGATCGATTACAAGCCACTTGTCACCTTTTCCTGCCCAAAAAGTTATTTATCACATTTTATTCTTCATCAATGTAAGTCATACCCAAGCTGTAGTAAATTAAATATGAATGGGTTACTTTTAGCTTCGTATTTAAAAATGTCACATTTAAAAATAGTAAAAAACTATGGTAAATATACAGTACATTTATGTATACTGCATGTGTTTAAATATGCAAATATGTAAATATACATTAATGTACTGTATTATATTATTTGGTCATCCCTTATACCATAGTTATTTATTTACTTATGCACTTTACATTTTAATATCCTGAGCTGGGCTGAAATTAGTTTCCTGAATTTTTATCTGTAAGGACGATTAAGCATATGCAAATAATCCAAGCACAGAGAAAGATAAGCATTTATGACTATTAATATGATTGCAGCTGCAGCAGTGATTGAGGTAAATGTGGTGTTGATATTATTACGAAACTGAGAATCTCACACTTTTCAGTATTTAAGAGTTATATGTATTGTAATATAGTTCTGATAACATTTTACGCTTCAGTTTCATCAATTCCTGTTAACAATAACTCAGAATGTGAGGTAATTGACTGAAATGATTCATACCCCTTATTCGCAATTACCCCTTCTCGTAGTCTGTTAATGTGTAGCAGCAATACAGTTTAAGCTAATTTCGAATATTAGAAGAATAAAAACACTCGTATAAATACACAGTATTTCCAAGCCATAATTCTTTATAGTCTGAAGGTGTACTTCATGCCATTCAACACCAAATAAGTCCTCGCTTTTGCTCTCTTGTTACTTTAACCAGTCCCGTCTCTTCTCAAAGTCTTACGAAGCGAAATTAGGCAAGGCTGACTGCTTTAATACCCGGAGTGAACTGGAGCATGTGATCAAGGAAAGGTTAAAATGTCGAGGCTCCAAAATAATCCCCTGGGTATTAAGGAAAGCGATTCATAGTCTTAGCCGACTTTTTGCCGACTTACACTTTTTATCGTCCGTCAAAACAGCTAGGATACAGCTTCGTGGGCTCGCTTCGTTAGGTGAATATGCATCAAGGGAACTTTTTCGAGGATAGAAATCCAGTTCAGGAATATTACTTGGGGGGAAATGATGAGATTATCCTTAAGTAAGTCTCTCTCTCTCTCTCTCTCAGGGAGACCTCTGTGTGTCTCCTTTTGCCTAACTGCGACGTAGCAGCTTTTTTTATAAATTGACTTTTGAATAATTATGTTTATTGGTTGGTGTGAGAGAGAGAGAGAGAGAGAGAGAGAGAGAGAGAGAGAGAGAGAGAGAGAGAGAGAGAGAGAGAGAGTTATTATTGACAAACCGATTCATAACTACAAAGAGCAAGAGCAACAGGCAGCGTTTTTCAAGGTAAACAAACAGGTGGAAATAGAAAAGTCGAACCAAGCAATTATAACGTTTTTAACGTCTTCAGGCTTATAGCCATTTAATGGCTCCCAAAGAGAAGGGAAACATAACGGGAGAATATATTCCGAAAATTTGATTATGCAGCACGAAAGTTTCGTGCTGGTTCGAAGTGGCTATATGTAGAGATTATTAGAAAAGTTTTGCGGGAAAAGGAAAGAGTTTATAAGTAGGTGTTATTGGGACTGGAGAAGCCCCGAATGTGAAATAGAATGGATTTTACTTAGATATTGCTATATATTCTATAAATTTATGACAATGATCGATTAAGTATTACACTTTATTAGGTCTATTTACCGTAGAAAATATTGTTGTAGATAAACTTCAAAAATTTCGTGTAGGATACATTACTATGTTAGTGGCAGTTGAAAGACGAAATTAAAATAGGATCTTGGAGTTTGTAGAGTTGGCTATGGCAGAGATATTCAAGCAGTTTCGTTTATTCCTAAAGCGAGTGGCTTCTAAGAAGACCGACCACTACAGCCGCATCCATCACTGATATCTGGACTAAGGAGAGTCTGATTTATAAGTATCTCGCAGTGCTACAGTCATATATCATATATATATATATATATATATACTATATATATAATATATATATATATATATATATATATCTATATTATTTCCTTACTTCTGTTTTCAAGATTTCAAAGTTCTGGATAAGTATACAGATTCGTGGTGGAAAACACCACGAAGCTGTGTACGTATCCAGACTGATTGGAAACAGATGTAAGGAAATATGAAAAAGACTGGATCAAAGAAGTCAATGCCATAAGGGCGATTGCGTGAAAAATATATATGTACACACACACACACACACACACACACACAAATTCATAATCATCATATCAGTCTATGCATTTTGTGATCCATAGATGGTTTCTGGCTTTCATTATATGTTTTTAGGGGTACGTCTTTAATGTCATAACTTTCATGCTGGTCCGTTCACGAAATGCTTGCTTTGACTCCCATTCATTCTTTAGTCTGTTCTCTCTCATTCTTGCTACATGACCAAACCACTTGAGTACAATTTATTTTCGTTTTCATACATGTATAAAATTTATCACGTCATCCTTAAGCCTTTATATTTTTAACAACCCCAGCGAGACTTTAGCGAAGAAGTGGGTTTTGCGTATTATCTTCATACATGTATAAAATTTATCACGTAATCCTTAAGACTTAATATTTTTAAAACCCAGCGAGACTTTTTTAGCGAAGAAGTGGGTTTGGCTATTATTTTTTTTTTCTTACAGGCTTTTTTTTTCACTGAACATATGGTATCTCACAGGTTTTCCATCTCTCATGCACATCCGCTTCTCTTGAAGAGCTGCACGAATTGATTGTTCCTGCGCTGCTCTTAATCTTTGTATTTTTGCTGATTTTGAAGAGCCAAGGAACTGAAGCGCATTTGTGTAAGCAATAATTAAAGCGCATTTTCAAATACTGACTTAAATGACGATCCAACATTGCTTAAAGGCGTTTGTTTGCCACTGAAGGATATTCCTTACTCAGAAGATCAGATGTTCTGTTTTGCAATACATTTAATGTTTCAGTTAAATATATACTTGGATGGCAAAACTGTACCTCGTGTAAGAGAGAATTGTCAACGAAATTTGTGTTGTGTAAAGACAAAAATTCAATCAGATTATGTATGTTCATCGTTGCTGACCATTCTGTAACTTCAACTTTGCTTCTTACCTAGAAATATGAAAAAGGAACTAAGCGCTAGGCAGATTTGTAACCCGCCTCGAGATGCATTATTGCTTATGGTGAAAATCTTGTAAAATAGGTCACATTAAGTGAATAAGACATCGGGGGAAATTTGCATCGTCTCAGTCAAGAATGTGAAAGCCGCCGTAAGAGGCTTTCCAGGGATTAAAATAAGGGTCGTTAGTATCTTTGGTAATACTATTTTCTGTATATGAATTTTTCCTTTTCCAGTGGGTGTTTATTCCAGTTCATCACTTAATCTTTACAGCTGCTACATTGCTCTGTTTGAAATGTTAGTATATTTATCCTTTTATTTTTTAAATACACTTTTACAGTCATAGTCTCTCTCTCTCTCTCTCTCTCTCTCTCTCTCTCTCTCTCTCTCTCTCTCTCTCTCTCTCTCTCTGCTTTAATACCGGGTAACTGGAATATTTAGCTCCATGAGCGAAAAGTGAAGCAGATTTGCATGCGGCTAAAATTGTTAGAAATATTCATGGCACGATGATTGAAAAGATGAAGCAAGAGGGCTCAACAAATTGAACTCTGTCTTGAGAGTTTATGCACTCGTGCCGGTTATAGCCTGAAAAGCAGGCTCGGCTCACTAAAATAGTAAGCATATAATACAGAAAGACTAATGAAATATTTTTTCTTTGTTTTTGAGAAAGGGGTGAATAGATTTTTTCTTCTAAAGACTGTGTAATAGTTAATGATATATTCATGCCTGTTATTCTCTTAGTAAATACACTTTCTCTCTTTTTATTTGCATGTTATGGGTCAGTTTATGAATACGTTTTGCTCTCTGTCTGTTAAGAATTATTTACATTCTGTTTTTGCAAGAAATTACGTACATATTTTATTTTTATCGGTTATTAACTAGTTAATATTCATTGGAGTTCAATCGGACAAAATAGTTATGAGCCCGGTTACTAAAGTTAGTAATCTTATAGTTACATATCAGGATTAAATTAGGTTATATTCTTTTAACTACCAGTGTTGACAGGAGCCGGGACATACTTTACCTGTTTACTGATGTGCGTTTTTCATCAGATGCTGATTATAGTTCTCTCTTCTTTTCCAGAGTGGTATAAAAAGACACCGATCATGAGGGCCCAACTGTTGCTCTTGCTCGCCCTTCTAGCCCTTGTGATGGCCGCCAAGAGAGGAAATGTTGGCACGAAGGAAAGGCATGTCGGAAGGCGGAAGGGTGTACAGAATGACGGCCCTGTCCACGAGAGCGACGTCTGCTTCCAGAGTGAAAGACCAAGCCCCCGTCTCTCTGGCCAAGCGGACGCAAAGGGCCCAGGTATGAATTACTCATAGCTTTTTTGTCTGCTTTGTCAAATTTTTATTGTTGCTTCAAGTTTAGTATATGTACTTGTAAGTGTATGTGCAGGCATGTACACAAAAGATTTACACACACTCACGCACACAGCCAATTTTGATATTCAGCATTTGATTTTTGATGACTCATTCTTTCCATTTTATTTATTTTCTATTCATTTCATAATATTTACGTCTCACCGTATTTGACTGTGTACATTTGTCTTTTTTTCAGTACAGTTTTTCTCTCGTGTAATTATTCATTTAACGCAAATATTTTCTCTATCGTGATTACTCTTCGTATAATATTTGAAGTGACATTTCACGCCGCCATCTTCTTACTAGCTACATAATAAACTGGGCAATGCCACTGAATGGCATTTTCAGTTGCACTTCCTGGCCGTGGCACATATCCCATATCCATCATCCTTTCCACTTTCCTCTCCACTTGCAGGAGTGAAGTGTAGCGATCAATCTCCGAAGTAGAAGGCTCCGCTTATTGTTTATAGGAATTGGAATAAGAGAAGGTTTATTGTTATTCGACTTGGGCAAACATTAACCTTGTCCCAAAACTACCGTTGAGGATAGCGTCCTGAGCTAACATTTCATGGCTCCAAGTATTTTCGTTTGTTTGTTCAGGACACTGAGAGGAAGGGGACAACAGAGTGAAAGGAAGCGGCTGATATTGTTGAATGGGATGGTGAAGTACTGAGACATGTTTGTAGTCACTTGGTGCATGAAATGTTCGATTATTCAAAAGAATCCCCCGCCTTTTTATCGTACTTTTTTGTATGTTAGCAATTTTCTTCTTTCATTTACAAATTACGTTGTGGCTTTTACTAGTACAATTGAGGAGGACCAAAAAATCGCGTGGAAATTGACGTCTCAGTTAATTATTTTTTCTTCTGATAATTATGAAGAGAAGAGAGACAGCAGTAGAAAGATTTATAATGCATGAAGAAGGTGGGGACGAAAGTCATCAGAATTTCAGTGCCCATCACCATTTATTTTCATGTCAAATAATTCACCATAATTTAAACGCCGATAGTCATTGATTATTACGATGATATATAATTATTTGACTAGAGTGCAGTCGATCTTGATGCAATTTATTTCAAGTACAGCTTAATCGCTGGCGCCGATATCACTGAACCCATCACGTCGATTGAAGTTCGGCTTTCATTTCATTCTATCGTCTCGATCGCAACAGCTGACTGACTTCATCATGGATTCCATCAAACACGAAGGAACAGGAGAAGGTCTCGAGGCGCTGCGATTTCATCGTTCTTTTTTTTTTTCCTCGCTTCATTTCTCTCTTGTTTTCTCCTTTGTCGTGAAAGACCTCGTTCTCCTCTCTCTCTCTCTCTCTCTCTCTCTCTCTCTCTCTCTGTTTTCTCCTCCTCCTCCTCTACCTCCTCCTCTCTTCCAAAAGCCTTAATTCAATTCCTTTAATTTTCGTTCGACCATTCTGCTCACGGAACGTCGTCCCGCGATTTTTATGGCCATTAAAGTCCTTCAACGAAATGACGTCGGGCGGTGGATGTCCTTTTCAAATTTTCCTCCAGTCGGCGTTTTCTCTACTGCGACGACTCTTTGAAAAGACGGTGTTGTCGTAAAGGGTCTCCCTGGGGATTTTTTTCCTCCTATTTCCTCTTGTTTTGTTGTCTTGCTTAGTGCGTTACCGTTCACAGCATAGAAATTGTACACACACACACATATATATATCTGTTGTTACAGAACATTTTTACCAGTCATATATATATATATATATATATATATATATATATATACACATATATATATATATATATATATATATATATATATATATATATATATATGTATATATATATATATATATATATATATATATATATATAAATCAGAGGAATTTATTTCTGGTGATATATCTATATATATATATGATATATATATATATATATATATATATAATATATATATATATATATATATATCAGAGGAATTTATTTCTGGTGAACAGGATTTAATTTCTCGTTATAATGTGCATCGGATCCCCCCGTTGCTAAGTAACCAATTGGTTCCTAGCCACGTAAAAAAGATTTTATCCTTCGGGCCAGCCCTAGGAGACCTGTTAATCACCTCAGTTGTCTGGTTAAACTAAAATATGCTTCACTTTTTTAAGTTCGTTAGCAAACCTAAAAAGAACGATCTGCTTAAAACAAACTTAGCTTCACAAGAAAAAATCAAAATTAATAAGTGTAAGTGATGACAAACCCTCTTTAATGAAGGGTAGGTTGAATGAGTTTGCGACTCCCACATTATATATATGGGACAGAGATGGCCCATGGGCGCAGCGAGAACGTGGGAGGGGGGTGGAAGTGGCATATAGACATTAAGTTTCCACAGAAAAGCTTAAATCATATCTTCTGAAGAACCAAAGAACCGCTTACTATGTCGTATATGAAATATGTACGGCGTGGAAATAGGATGTCAATTGTTTATCAGATAACGACCCTGTGATGTAGTCCTATGAGAAAAGTTGAGACGAGAGCTTCCCCAGATACGAAAGCAAGGAAGAACAAGGCCCACTTAGGTATGAAGTACCGGTATGTATCTAGAAAGGTATATAGTTGCGTCGTTTAATTAGCAACGCATCCGGCTAGAAAAAGACAAATAAGCAGGCTCATGATGGTGCAATCATATTCAATTAATGTATTCAAATCGAAGATGCAGAGCAAAGCGTTCAGCTTTTCCAATTCTCAACAATGCTGAAAATGTCAGTGAATGAGGTTAGGAGACAGGAAGAAAGCAGGTAGTAATAAAATTAAAACAAACTAAATTACGTCTGCTCCCTTGTCGGAGGTACTACACTGATCACCTTTCAATTAACACGTGATACGTCTCCTGCTCTTTACTATTATATAAAGCATGAAAAATACTTAAACATCATCAGACTCACAAAGCAGACGGTATATGAAAACAGCATATTGTTAGCTTCGAGAACCGACATTTCTTAGAAAGCATGGAGCGATCTGTGTCTAGATGCATTAATGCATTCAATACCCGGGCATATATAAAAGAAAGCTACTAAGTAAGAAAATGTCAAATAGGAACTCTGAGAAGAATGATTTTCGTTCATTTCAGGGCCCTCTTCATTTACACCACTTCACCGGGTGTGGTGTGAAATAGGTGTTCAGTCTAAAGGGAACACCAAGAGTATTATGCTTAGATGTCGATGCAAAGAAATATATTAATTTACAGATTTTTAAATTTCTTCATAGGGTTTGTTTTTTACTCGAATATTTATTGATATTTATGTTACCTTTTCGTGTCAGTGTCCGTGTTATGAACGTAATTTCAATTAAATATTTTGAATAACATCTATATAAAAATATGTATCAAGCCTCAAGTGTAAATATTTTGTTTGGTGGAAGCCTCCAGGACGTGTATTAATTAGTAGGATTACGCATACCCAGGCTGCTGGAGTGATGAGAAAAATAGCACACGTGGTTTGAAAAACACTTTTTATGTTTTTATTATTGAAATTTAGTTTTCATAATTCCGTGTTATGCGAAACTAATGGCAAAATTAAGTCCTAAAAAACATGTGACTATAGAGTCGACAAAATATTTTCCTTAACCTATAATTTCTGTGAAAACTCCATTTGATGTTGAATATGTTATCAGCTTGGAAACCTCTCTCTCTCTCTCTCTCTCTCTCTCTCTCTCTCTCTCTCTCTCTCTCTCTCTCTCTCTCTCATTAGTTGAGGTTGCCATTAGCATGACCGTTAATGTCATACTCGATTATTAAAATTTGATTAATGGTGTCGTTTAATGAATATCGGTTCCTCTCTTCAGTAAAGAAGAATCATTGACGTAGAGGGAACTCATCAGCTCAAGGCATGTAATGATCATAGTAATTTATGATAGTAATGATGAATATAATGGTTATTATTATTTAGCAAACGAATTAAAAATCTTCCATGTGCGTTAGCGTTACGTTTAAACAACGTATCTTAATTCGGGATTATGAGGAATCTAGAAAAATTACGTACGAAAGGCAGAGGGAAAGAATTAGAAACATATAAAATGTTAAAGTTTAATATAGTTTGTAATGTAATTAAATTCACCTATCTGACCCATTAAGAATTATGTATGGTTATGATCATGGCTCCATTTTAGGCAAAGTAAATATTGCAACAATTTAAACATTATAAAATAAAAAGTAAAATAAGAATTCTTACGACAACATTTCACTGTCCAGTTGCAGAGGTAACAGCAACATGCTCCTGTACTTCTAAACGAAATTGCGAAAAGGTGAAAGGTAAATGCTCGATGATCACAGCGAAACTGACATTTTCTTTCTAAGTGTGTCAGCACTTCCATGAAATTAATATTAATGATAATAATAATGATAATAATACCGTTTTTCCATGTACTAGTAGAATATCAGGCAAGTAATACGTTACCCAATGTGAATGCTAATATTTTAAGAAGCATGTTCTTTTCACAGGATTTCGAACATGCATATTACTTACATATAGTTGAAATTTATATACGTTCATATAATATATATATATATATATATATATATATATATATATATATATATGTGTGTGTGTGTATATATGTATATGTAAAATATATATATATATATATATATATATATATATATATATATATATATATCGTTTCAAAACTCAAATGTTCCATTTTCAAGCTACCAAAGTATATTATATTAAAAGCGCTAGAATACTAATACAAGACATGATAAATAACGAAATTAAAATTACTAGTTGTAGCAGAACCCACCATCAGGAAGGACGAAAGTCAGAATGAACCAACCAGAAGGGACAAAAAGCAACAGCTCACGTAAGATAAAGAGTTATCGAGGAAGACTGCTTGTTCAATTGAGGAACAAGTTGTTTAATAAACAAGGTCTTCAGGATTGTCAAAAGTTTGCCACTCGGTGCCCGTTCCAATATTTCAAAATCTGTGTTTGTATATTATGTTTGCATTTATTGGCGTGTTGTCTGATGTTGGAAAATTCAGGATTAGCAATTTGCGACCAGTTCGATAGCTAACGCCCTTATGGCAATCAATTCTGCCCTTTAGTAACCTCTGCGTGGATCCCACGTAGGTTCCTAGATTACATCCGGGGCAATTAAACTTCTATAGAACACACGATGTCATCTAAGGGTCAAGTTTATCCTTGAATTTAAATAGACTACCCAAACTTAGTGGATTAGTCGGGATTATAGTAAATTTAATAGCTGGTATATAATTAAATATGAGTTTTCCTAGCACATCATCGAATTTTTTTTCAATGAATCATGGTACATTTACATAAAATGGAACCTTAGGCACAGTAGGTAGGGAGACTTTTGGAATGAAACGTTATTAAAAAGTTCAACATCATACCTGTAAAAAAGTGTGGTGGGAAACATTACTTGTGAAATATTGATGTAAAAATTGGATTTCCTCGTAAAAAAAAAAAAAAAAAAAAAAAAAAAAAAAAAAAAAAAAAAAAAAAAAAAAAAAAAAAAACTCAGATGTCAGTGAGAAGGCACGGTAAAGTCATGTATGTAGATAAAGAGTTTAGAGTAATGACATATATTTATTCTTTTATATATATTATCTTTTATTTATACTAACGTAGAATGAATGGCAAAAACAAGTTTTATTGTTTCCTATTTTACACTTGAGTATGTAATGAATTTTTAAGTATGGCAGTTGAGCTGAATGCAAAACGGGAAAAGCTGATCACAGGTATTTGCAGTTTGTCAGTTTTAACAACAACACAGAAATCTCTCAAGCGGAGTCTTGACTTCTTTTATGCTAGTTTTGATTTTCCATCATTGAGGGAACAACCAAGCAAACCTTCCCTTTTTATTCAGTATATAGGCATACTATATTACAGAAGTTCTCTGGCCCAGTTTATGGCCTATTGACCTTTTAGCCTACGTAAGAACGTTTGGATATAAAGATAAAAGATCATCCACAATATTTATACTTCCAAATATTTTGTTTTCATATATCTAAGATCCGGTTAACACATTACGAGAGCCAGTATGAAGAAAGCTTTAGAATTCCCTTTTAACCGAAGCTTTCATTTTTATTTTCTTTCTTTTGTTTCTAGTCTTCCTGTCATTAGACCTTTGATCCCAACGGTTAACGGTTTGCGAATAAATATTTATAGCTCCGCTGGCCTCATGATTCACACATTTAAAGTTGCGCCATAACTCAGTCAGCTGGGGGAAAACGGTGGAGTGTTTGTTCCTCTTGTGACGTAGCTATTGTTCCGCGGAGCGCCTCAGTGGCGTGGTCGGTTTGGTCCTGGAGTACCACCTCGGTGGCCGCGAGTTCGATTCTCGGGCATTCCATTGAGGGGTCAGAGATGTGTATTTCTGGTGATAGTAGTTCACTCTCGACGTGTTTCGAAAGTCACGTAAAGCCGTTGGTCCCGTTGCTGAATAAACCAGGGTTCCATGCAACGTAACAACACTATATAAACAAACATTGTTCCGCGGTGTTTGTCGGTCTCCTCTATTTTGTTGTGAGTGTTGAATGGGCCGTCACGTGATCCTTACGCTGGTTCCAGTTTCGCGCATGAAGCGAATTGGGAAAGAATGGTGTTTCACACATGATTTAAAAGGTGTGTGAAGTTGAAGTTTAAGACAAGTCATGACAACTAAATGCTTTGATTTCCTTCTGTTTCGACTTATTATTCATTTATTTTATTATTCTTTTCTGAAGTAATTTACATATTTAAAGCAGAAATTATTACCTGGTAAACATGTCGTCTGCTCTTACGTATTGATTGATTGATTGATTTATATATTTATTTATTATTTTCTGAATTTCTTGAAATCAAGTATTATTTCCTGATATATGTATATATATATATATATATATATATATATATATATATATATATATATATATATATATGTGTGTGTGTGTGTGTGTGTGTGTGTGGTGTGTGTGTGTGTGCGTGTGTGTGTGTGTGTTTGCGGGCGTGCGTGCGTGCGTGTCTTCAAGAACAGAACACATCAGTGTCTTCGAAAACGTTGTGACGTGTTGAATTATTTCTTATTGTTACGGGATCATAAATCAACTGGTAGTGTTCCTAAATTGTAGGAAATATTGATTTGTGGTAAATTAAATTTATTTGTTGATCGTTTGTACGGATTTAATTTAATCAATGTTAGTCTATAGAAATTTCTTTGTATTCAGAAAATATAAACACGAAGAAAAGGTAGCGTGTTAAATGATGACTTAAAGGTCGGTAATCGATAGATTTTGTAATCCCTCCGGGAATATTTCGATGCGCATCGATGTGAAAGAAGTTTTAGTGCGTACTTTGTAATAAAGAATGTTTGGTTTGACTGAACGTGCAGAGTAACCATGTTGCACCTGTAGATGCTATGCTATAACACTAAAACTCTCTCTCTCTCTCTCTCTCTCTCTGGCATAATATTGAATGAATGCTGAGGCAATCTGGATATATTTCAACTTATGCCATTCATAAACGGAGCACCATAGTTTTGTATGAAAATAGACTATCTCTGACATGCTAATCGCGAGAAGTCTTCTAACGCCATTTGATTCTGACGTGTATGGATTCACAGCTACAAAAAAAAAAAAGCATTATTTTTAGATTTCATCTCGATTCCATAGTTTTCGTTAGCACAGTTAGTTTATTTTACTCTTTGGGTGCCGTGTTGCATATGCAGTATATTTCCGCTTATTCGTGTATATATTTTCAGACAGCTCCATATATCTCTCTGTCTTTATGGACGCAGGTCACTTAATCCTTATTGTGGAGTTGCTATTGCTTTTTTGACTTCCAGTTGTTTCCGGATTACTATGTTTATTTTATCTGAGAGATGCGGATGTATATTTTCCGCCACATTTCTTGTATAAGTGTACATACAAAACAAAAATTACGGATGTATTTTGTTCTTTTTCAGGTTTTGATCTTTATATATTTTTATTTGATTAAATTCACTTTTATTTCTTCGACAGCATTTTTAAAAACAAGGCTGTGTATTACTTTGTATATTTACATGTTTTCAGCAAGAAGCGTTGTATCAATCCTTCTCCATTTAAATCTCACGTGTTTGAATACTTGATGATGATTTGGTATTGAACACGAATATTGGCAAGATATAGTTATTCTTTTACAAAATGTTTACAGTTGCTTTAAACAGCAGGCAGCCATGTTTGATTTTAAGGGGTCTTAATATATCATGCATTATCTCGAGCGGCGTTGAAAGGTTTAGCATATTTTGCCTTTCATTGCTGCATACAACGTTTTTTTGTTGCTGCTGTTGCTGATGCTGTTATGCATGTCGTTTTTTCGCTGTTTCATTGTTTTTCATATTTATGCTTTTAGCAAGAAACTTTGTATCAATCCTTCTCCATTTCAATCGCCAATATTAACTGTATATATCGTTAGTCTTTTGATATATGATTTGACCTTTTTAGCTCTTTCAGTTTGTCTCATATTTTAAAGAAATAAGACTTTTTATTTCGCATAGCTTAGTCTTTTACTTAAGCTTTTTTCCATATATAAATAAATGAAATCCCAAGAAGTTAACGCCGCTTATATCCGGTGTTCTATTATATATAAGCAGTTACTAAATATTGTATCTAGGGAGGTATCAAGTGACAATTTATTGCTTCATTACGTTATTTTTGTTTGCACGGGATTATACCTTCGATATTATTATGAGTATATTACTATTGATATTGCTCGTTATAACCGAAAACTCACATCTATCGAGAAATTACTTTGGGTTCAGTGGGAATTTTGTACAGAAAAGACCAAAGAAGAATAATAGACAAAACTTGTTTATAATTAAATTGATAAGTAAATTAATCATATATATCTATATGTGCGTGTGTATGTGTATGTTCATACATACATACATACGTACACACTTTCACATACATACGTATAAAAAGATATGAAAGATCACTAACAACACATACACCGGGAAATTTATTTCACTAATCCGAATTTTCACGGCTTGGAATGAAAGCAAAACGGCTCAGTGAGAGGGTATGCAAAATTTACGAATAGATAAATTATATCTCTCGCCCCCCTCCAGCACTATCAGCTGAAATGTCTGATGGAAATGGTGCTAACAGCTGCAAATTTTGCAACGGGAACAAAAACGTTGCTTCCGAATCTCGGCGGACGCTGAGTGGAAAAAATATCTTTAAAAAATTCACACTCAGAGTTTCGCTTTCATTGATAATGGTCAGTTTGAAGGTAATTGTAGAATTTATAATTCAAGTCTGGAATATACATTTTTCTTCAGATGTCAGGTTGCATGCATTCCTCTCTCTACGTGTTGATGATTGTTTTCTGAATATCTTGACTCTGGCAGATGGTTTAATGGAATGTTTATATTTCTTTGAACTCCAGGAATTTAAATACATACATAAATATGCATAGGTATTGTGACAACAGTCATATTTATGTATGGTATGTGAGAAGGGTCTATTCCTTTGTAGTGATACTTTGTCATAAATAGCGAGGCAGCATAGAAACAGTATATATTTCGTAACTAATATTCTGTCATAACTATTGTGTGCATTTATGCTTTTGATCTTTATAAATAAATTCAAATAAGATTTAATCTGGTAGGTGATTATGGCATGATGTATATGGGCTGTGAAACTTGCAAGGAACTATCTCTCTCTCTCTCTCTCTCTCTCTCTCTCTCTCTCTCTCGCTTCACGCTCTCGGTCTTACTCTCTCTCTCTCTCTCTCTCTTTAAATCCTTGGCGTAAGTATGAGAGTATTTGTATTGCTTTTTTTTTTTTATTGAAAGTCCAATTGCTGTTCTTGTATAGTCTTTTGTTTCATTCATCTCGGTTAAATTTTTGATTTGGCCCCCGTAACGGACTATGGCCTTTAGCGAGCGCTACAGCTTCACTTCAGCTTCATGCTGCACTGTTTGCTGCCTTCTACTACATATCAGCTTTCGTCTTTTCCCCTTCCAGCTATCCAATATGAAAAGCTTTACCCACTTCAATTTTCTCCTTACGTATAAAACCATGTTGCGCCGCGGTCCTATATGATTAGGCTTTTTCCTAACTCTTCAGATATATATATATATATATATATATATATAGATATATATATATATATATATATATATATAAATCTAGTAAGTCGGGGGTTATTTTTATCACTTACTATAGCAGCAGTAGTTATAGTAAAAATTATTTATGTATGCCGGCAACAGGACACTGTGGACCATGATACGACCGAATCAAGAAATATGGTTGAGGTCACTCGCGTTAGGTTTGGCAATTTTTCAAGCCGTGTGACCAAAAATTTATGGTGCACTCGTTTCCTGTTGCCTCACCAGAGTGTGAGGTCGGCCAAACTTTCACGTTTAAAGCACACTGATGACCACTCTTATATTGTGTTTTATTTGTTCTATTTATGCTTTCGGTCATCCACATCTTGATTACACCGCTCACAAGTATCGGAATGCGCTGTCAGATTTTTGCAAGCAATACTTTCTCACTGATGTCCCACAAATAAATTGACCGAGGAGCTGCAAATAGAACTAGAAACCTATCACGGATAGACCTCACAACGTTTTGGTTTACTACCTGCTGTATTAAAAGTGTCTCATGTCTGAGTCTTTAGTCTTTCCAGCATTTTTTCTACCCTTACAGTATTTCAGTCACTGGTGATGCTATGACTAGCCTCCTAAAATACAGTTCATAACATTATCGTATTCCGCGACCTAAGGAGAGCTAGATAAGATGTGTAAAATCAGTGAAGGGAACTCAGGACGAAGATTATAGAAGGACATGGCAGAGGTGACTTGAGGAATAATTAAATTAATCAGTTAAATTTTTATCTATGAGGGATAAAGTTGAACAATTTACAAGTATTTCCAAATTCGAAGGTCTTTTATTTTAATATAAGTATACTAAGAAAGTATTCAATTTTTTTAGTTTGTTTAAATCCAATGATCAGAGCGAAAAGAAATGTAAATGTGTATATATATATTATTATTATTGCTCTAATTCTAGAAGTAATGATATCGTAGGAAGTTATTACCTGTTACCTAGAAAATCACTATGTACCTGAACTGTGCTTACCGTCATCATTATTGTGCATCAAGTGTACGCAATAATTATCAGGGAAGGCCGCTCGTGATGCGTCAGGCGACCACTCAGATATTTAATTAAACTGCAGAGCCGTTTGATGAAGTGGGAAGCGAAATATATATATTTAGATCATTACTACTAGATATCAAAGGTTGGTTTTCTTTTGTGATGTTGGCGATGATAATCATTGTTGTCAAGAGAATTCCATTTCTATCAAACATGGTTTTAGGAACCTGCAAATAATAACGCTTATTCAGAATACATATTATATCAACACATAAATTTTGAGTGTATTCTGCACTACGTAGGTTGAATAAATTTGGTACTTATAATGTAAAAGTGACCTTTTTTTGAAGACGGGCCAACTTACTCAGAGAAAAGGTTTCGAACGCACTCGTTACGTAACTTATGACATCATTTCTTCCCTCTTTCTCGATGGATGATTGGCTATACGTAACGAAGGCTAAACCTCTGGCAACAATGACATACAAATTTAAATACAAGCAAAGCAGTACACCTTTATGAACTCTGGAACCTCCCCACTGATAATTGTCATAATGAACAAACCAACAAAATATGTTAATAAATACAAAAACACTTCGATTATTAGTCTAACTCCCAAAATAAGTTTCCAAAGAAATTACAGTCTACTTTATAGGTCACAATCAGATTGACAAGATGTAGGGAATAGTTGGTAATTACCAAAAACATAGTAGACAAGCTTGATTTGATAACTGCTATATCCAATGTCAAGCAATTTTTATTTATTGGCTATCTACCTATTTACTGAAAAAAAATAGCCGGTATCGTATATTGGCTTTAAACCTTCAACAATAATTATCGTCAGAATGGTGACTTCATGAGGCTCCACCCACTTCGCCTCGTTATAATTCAGGATAACACTGAAGGCTACCATGGGCATTGTTGGATTAGAAAATTTAACTTCTGGCTATAAAAACTAATTTCTCGAGTAGTCGTAAGAAGTGCTAAATGATCCTCAAGGATCCCAGCAGTTGGTCTAATCGTTTAATTCATGTATATTACTGTTATACTGTTGCAGCACTACTGCTACAGTAGTAATACTACGCTAGCACTGATACCCCACCCACATCTATGTATCGTTCCGCCATTCATAAAGTCTTTGGGTTTCAGAGCCGATGGCATTTCTGTCTGGTGAATGTTTACCTTGCCTACGTAATGAATGTTTTTCGACTCTTGGCTCGTAATCATTGGCCATGGCGTCGGCTAGATCATTTTTACTCTATAAAAATTAAAACTATCGGGTTTAGGTTATTGATAATGCTGACAAAATTTGTGTGTAGTTGTAAAATATACATATGTCAACTTTCAGCTACATCCGATGCTTTGACAAGGAGCAAAGTCCAAAAAACCGTGTTACAGAGACCCTGAATCTCATAGTAGTTATTGCATCATGAGGAAAAGTTATGCTGATGAGTAAGTTGGTTGTATTCCCCAGTGCCTAGCATTTACATTGGATCCTTGATTGTTCTTGTTGGTTGGAAAGGGCAGTACTTAATTTCTGTGCCATTATTGAGGGCAGTAAGATTTCCGAAGTGTTTATTCGTGGAAGCGAGTATGAACCGTATCTGGTGTAGGTGATATTTGCTCGCCTAATCTTTCTTGCTATAAAAATTCCTTTTTATGTCTGTTCTTGCCGGAAAGATTGCATCCTGTGGTTTGGAAAGAGATTGAAATCGAGTCTGTACCCATGCGGAAAAGAATCTTCCCATAGATCTCTTCTTTTGAGGAAAAGTACACCAGAAAGAGCACGACTTCAAGTGGTTGAAAAGAACATGACTTCCCAAGGTCACTTTAATCTGTTTCTTGTTTTCCTTCGGGGAAAATGTGTTTTCTACACCGTAAAGATATTATAAAAGAGAATTACCTTTTTCCTGCTCTCTTGTGGGGAAAAAGACCGGCTTCTTTTTGAGTAGCAGCACCACCTCAGTACCGCCTGATAGCTGTGCTGTGTGGTTATTTTCTAGGAAATTTAGACTCAAACTCTTTGATCGTTATATTCCTTTGATCGTACGTGAACGGGTTGGGAATGAATGTATAGACCTCCGGTCTTCGTCTCTTGATTAATGAATCTGAGCTGCCACAGTGCTTCGAGCAGCCAGGGGAATTGAAACTGTTCAGTGCATTGTCTTAATGTTTCCACGTATCTGAATAGAAATGGATATATACATACATACGAGCATTTATATGGACATACATACTTACATATAAACAACTTGCTTGCATGTATGTGTATGTATATGTATATGTATATATATATATATATATATATATGTATATATACAACATAAAATTACTATTATTATTATTACTACCATTCTTTTCCTTTCTGAAGAGTGCTATTTATGTTTGTAGATTTGTTTGCTACGATATTTATGTGTTTTCTCTTCACCTTTTTTTTCCATTCAGCGTGATTATCTTTGTGTGTTTGTTTTCTGGGTTGCTCCACATGAATGTTCACTTGTTTTCAGTGATGGCAATAATGTTGATGATAATAGTTGTTCTTGTTATTATTGATTGTGGAAACTGTACTAAGAAATATTCGGAAATTGTCATTTCAATGTTTAGGAAGATCCCGGTTGTTGTTGCTGCAATAAGCGAAAAAGAAGGAATTGTAAAACAGAGATGAATATTCCAAACAAATGCATTAATATATAAAAATTAATACATCTAAAATTACAGAAATATGTTGTGAGTAAGTAAACGTAATGAATAAGTAAATAAACATTTATATAAATAAATGGAAAATGATTACAGGAACGTTTCACGAATTTTAAGAGGGATAAATGATAAATATATTCCCCTCTTACTGATTATACGCTCATGGAATTCCACTAATAAAAACATAATTGATGAAATCTTAAATGCTAAAGTATTATTTCAACATCCCTCGAAATATCTCGAAATGAGAATATGAATAAGAGAAATGTACCTTTAAACACTAAGGTATGATAATATTATGAAAAGACATTTGGTATAATTCTTCGTGAAAGGATGTATACAGGAAATAGGCAAAATGAAGGAAGCATGATCGTTTAAATGACAATTTCGACATATTCCGGAATACCTCGAACTTTGAAGGTAAATCATTGGATGTTTATACTTTACAGTACCCTTTTCAACATAGCTGACATTTGGGTGAAAGGTGTTAAATAAAAAAATGTCAGATGTCAAAGGCACCTTACTGAACAGTAGTGGAATAATTTCCGTATTAAATTTCCAGATAATGTATGAGAAGCTAGTTATTTTATTAAAACACTAGTATTAATCTCAACTATTTTCGTTTGCAGTTTGTTGTATGATATTTTGAAACTATAGGTATAATCTAAATGGAATGTTGCGTTGGTGCATCTTCAAGCTAAACTCACCGATATAGTATGTTGGATAACGTGTCAAGATTTTTCCAAACACAACTAGAATTTGATTATGTTGTAGGTATATTTTTAAATATAATGTTACTGAATTCTTGTGTTTAGATTTTTGTAACGATAATCATGTTTTGTAACGGTGACCACGTGGGAATCTTTCTGCATTATAACTATATATCTGTAAAGTTGTGTTTAAGACATTTAAAGTGTATGGGTTTGTGTTCATAATAATATATAAATACGTATCATAGCAATGTTCATATGTAGTAATCACCGTGGCATTGAAGCATGGGCCTGTATAAACTTCATCGTGAGAAATGACTGAGGAGCGCATTTACCTTTTCTTTTATTTTTTCAAATGCCATGAATGTTCATGCGGAAATGAAACAGGATTTACATATTTGAATCTCCTATTAAGGTAGCTTTTCGAGATTTGAAAGAAAATCCTCTTGCTAGAGTTGGATTTAGGGCGACAGAAATGGAAAACACGATGTTTTGAAGAATGAAATTCTGAAGGAGAAAGAAGAACAGACCAGAATCAAAATATGTGAATATGAAAGCGATGAAAGGAGTTATTTCCCTGGTTCAGTTGTCCAGTTCGTCCAGGTATTATTATTATTATTATTATTATTATTATTATTATTATTATTATTCGCCGTAACATCTGCATGTTAGGAGTCCGATAGACCGATGAAAAAGAGTGGGCTTAACATCAGATCCTAGAGGATTGGAGTGGAAGAACTTAGTAACGTTATAGAGCATGCGGAAGATAGATCGTTTGATGAAGTAACTTAATCCTCAAAAAATCTTCAGACGTACTCGGGTCTCAACATACAAGCAGCTCAAAGAGTAAAAACCCGTGGTGGCACAAGTTAGTACATCAACACTGCAGTGTTGTACAGTAAAACTCGTCGACGTCTAACTGGTTTTTAATCGTGTGCCTTACTTTGTTTTTAGGCTAAATATAAGCCACTATGTTGGTCTGTCTAAACCTTCATTTTTCCATTCGTTTTTTTACATTTCTAGTAGATACTTTTCTCAAAAAAGTTTACTTTTCTTAAAAAAAAAACTTTTTTGTACTAAAAGGAAAGACAATCCTAAGGATAAGTAAGATTTTATCGCAGTTTGTTAGTTTAAAAAAAATTCCGTAGGAAAGTAATACTTTCTACTTACATTGTATTTACAGAAGAATACCAGACCTGCTCCGCTTCTTTTATAAAAATTATATCAAATTTTTTTACGTTCTTTCTTCAGCAACAACTCTCTCTCTCTCTCTCCTCTCTCTCTCTCTCGTCTCTCTCGTCAGCAACAACTCTCTCTCTCTCTCTCTCTCTCTCTCTCTCTCTCTCTCTCTCTCTCTTACACACACAGTTCTTAGATGTCTAGCTGTCACGCTTTCCTTATTTTACGAGGTATTAAAACTTGGCAAGCGTTCCATTCCAGTCAGCCCCAAATGTAGCGTCTATGATTTGAGAGTTTTCGAACTGGAATTCCCGAAAAAGAAATCAAGATTGGCTCTTATCTGGTATAAAACTTACTTTCTCCTTCGGGCCAAATAAGTCTGTTTTGTTGTTGATAACGGCTTGGAATTATTCTTGGTGTGTGTGTGTGTGTGTGTGTATGTGTGTGTGTGTGTGTTCCGAAAGCTGTGGGAGGATCTGTTAGAGTTTTTCCAGGGTTTCTTTCCAGTGACTTCCAACTTTGCTATGAATTCTCTCGCGTTGAACGCAGTTGCTGGCCGTATTTTGGTTTCTACGTCTAACTTGATTTTTAAAACGAATATTTCGCTGACCTCCCTGGATAATTTTTGCCTCTTTTGCTTGTCACTTTAGATGTTTCATCTAAATATACTTTTTTTTTCTGTAGCTGAAGAACAGTACATTGGAAAAGTGTTTACAGAAAGGTCAAAAGGAGTTAAACTAAGTAGCATTCGTTCTTCAGATTCTCAAAAAAATATAAGAACTGTGGAGCAAAAGTTATAATTGAGACGATATTGAACTCACTTCTCAGATAATAGCGTCTAAATTTGTGGTTTTTTCAATCTTTATTTCATACTAACCCTTATTTCTATTATGGCCCAATTTCATGAATAAATCTTTCCCAAAAATAAAATGTGAATAAAGAGAAATGGTGGAAGCTTCTAATTAGTTACAGAAACATATCTTTAATAATACATATTCTCATCACCACTTTTTCTTCCAATAGATACAGTTAAGAGCTTTTTCAAAGTACATGAATGGCGCTTCCCTTTACCATTAGATAATAAATTTCCTTTTAATCATTGCGCTATCGTCCTTCTTAACCTGCCAACTAAAATCTTGCTGCGCAGCTTCATTAGTAACAGATATTATTATGCTCTTGTAAAATCTGCGGTTGACGTAGTCACTTTACTTTTTTTCCTCTCACCCAGTCGGAACTTTTCCCCAAGCCAGACATACCTTAAAAACCTAAATATTGTAAACATTTCGTTACTATCCGAGTGTACATATTCATATAGATTTTATTGACACCATAGGTAAAAAAAAAAAAAGATATTTGTTCGGGTCCTTGGCAGGGTAAGAACACAATCACGCCATTCTCTATAGGCGCAAGTTATATTCAAGGAAAGGTGAATGCCACATTAATGTGTTATGTTTGGCTTAATAGGTAACAAATATAATTATAATTATAATTTTCGCGACAAACTACAAAAAATGTAATTGTTCTATAGATTTAGTACAGAGTTATCACGATTGAGATGAGTTTTGTTCAAATACAGTTGCAGAATCTAATTCGAAAGAATACGTACTTCACAATCGAAGCAACTTACATCTCCCTTGAGGGTTAGGTTAAAAAAAGAAAAAAAGTAAGTTTTCGCCCTTTTCAAACTCAACCCAATAGGGCTGGTTTTGAATTTTGTAGTATGAACATTTATTTCATGTAATTACCTTTGGCTGCAGATCGTATGCAAAATATTGTGAATTCGTTATTAATGTTTAATTTTGGGCTTGATACTAGAGACTATCAAAAAATCTTAGTATAATTGATTATATATACATATAAATGTATATATCTATCTCTATCTATCTATCTAGCTATCTATCTATCTACCTATATATATATATATATATATATATATATATATATATATATATATATATATATATATATATATGTGTGTGTGTGTGTGTGTGTGTGTGTAGTATATATATATATATATATTATATATATATATATATATATATATATATATATATCTATATATCTATATATATATATATATATATATATATATATATATATATATATATATATATGTGTGTGTGTGTGTGTGTGTACAATGCTTTGCTTTACTTTTTAACGGATTCGTTATTGTATCATGAAATCACAGAGATCGTGGAAATTATTGCTTTCTTTAATATGTTCATTGGGAAAATGTTTCGGTAAAGAATAAAGGGTTTGAAACA
>NC_061108.1:116767899-116810399 GCF_015104395.2 Macrobrachium nipponense
CTCTCTCTCTCTCTCTCTCTCTCTCTCTCCGAATCTTTCTGGTTTTTTGTCTGTATGTTTAATGAACGAAATTTGTGGCGTATTTTTAACAGATATATATTAGGAACGTTGAAACTTCAGAATTAACATTTTATTTGTATTAACTAAAGAAGCGAAATCCGTCAGTTCAGCCTGTATGAATATTTATTACTTAACAATAGCTATAACTAAGATTTGTGTCTTAGTGCTCATTTGTGCGATTTAAAAAAGCCTGCATGAAAATTGAAATGGTTAAAGGTTAGTGGTGTATGCGGGGCCAGTGAGAATTCTGTTGTTTCACGTAATTAACCTTTTATGAATGTATATTTCCCGTTGAAGGAGTTCTTTCAGTAACAACTCCTCATGACTGACCTTATGACATCATCGATTGCCTCAGTCAAGTTTGCATTTGTCAGATTAGTAGGGCCAGGGATTTATACGCTCATTTATACTGCACCTGCTCTCTTTTCTTTTATTATACATTCAAGAGGCGTGTCTTTCGATTTCTTTAGTTACAATATCCAACTCTCATTCTCCACTACATTTTCCCCAAATGTTGTTTTCATGCATTTAAGTAGACTGTGGCCTTTGTGACCATATTTCTTTTCGTTGTTTTCATTGTAAAATATTATATAACAGATGTTTCACCTTTGAATGATGGAAAAGGATTAACATATAAAACCATATTTATTTCCTTGTGTATCAAATCGTATGATACTTGAAAGAAAATAATAACGCCTATTTTCTGCAAACATACATCGACAAAACAACACATCCTGTGCTCTTCTCAGCTACCACGATATTTCCTTGTATATCAAATTATATGATACTTGATGAGGGGAAAAATAAATCAAATTGTAAGGAAGGTAGATTCTTCACAGAAATATGTAGAAGGAACAAAACATCCTGTTCTCTACCAGCTACCACAATATCTGTGTGAATGTGCTGCGGAAATTGCGGTACCGTAACAGCTGGGTATTCCTGGCTTTGTATCAGCTGCTGAAGTCCAGAGTGATGTGACGTTCCCAAGACTCCGGTTTTATGTGTGGCCCTTTGTCATACCGGTGTTATATCACCCGGTTTATTTTCTTGCTCTCTCCTGAGGGCCTCTTCTCTACTTCCATTCCATTTCATCTTCCATCTGAGTAAGAACATTTTCACGTTTTAGGGAAATGCTGCTTTGAAGTCTATGGGTATTTATTTTGACTTCTTTATCGTTATTTATGTATTTTCATCTACATTTGCTATGATAATCTTTCAAAGTTTTACGTAATTTTGTAAAAAAAAATAAATTTATTTTATGGGAGCTTTCTCCACTAACTTAGAGTCGTTTATCCCTTGTTTCCTTAACGGAACAGATTTTAAGTAGAATATCAGTAATAATTATAGCAGCAGTAATAATAATAATGAACGAGTTTACCGTCGTATCCAATGAAATTATTTACAACCTTATTAAATGACACACTCGCAATTATCATTCCTTACGTTGCGGTAAATGGTTAAACTGAAAAGGAGGTACTTCAAGCCCACATCTCGTCACTTCAACTATTGGAAAAAAAACTTCTCTATTTCGCCACCTTGGTCGGGGTGCTTCGTCTCACCTCCTGTGAAATATCTCATCAGATTGGCAGAATCACTGTGCCAGCATGAACTGGACATTAATGTGAAAATATGAGCTTGCGTTTGTAGAAGAGAATTGTCTTCGTACATTTCCTCTGGTGTTATAGGTCCTCAGATGACTAACCTGCTCCAAATTTCAGGGAATAAATAAGTCAAGAAATCTATGCGGCCAAAATAAGCATATATATATATATATATATAGTATATATATATATGTTATATGTATATATATCTATATATATAATATATATAATATACTATATATATATATATATATATATATATAAATGTATATGTATATATTAATTTAATTTATTTACTCTTTATATACATATATTTATATATAAATATATAGGAAATTAAAAAAAAAATAATTAATTAATTATATGCCTATACGATTCCTATCTCCATTCTAACTGAAAGCCGCAAAATCCCTTGTACCTAATATTACTTAAGAACATGTGCCATTTAGCTTGTCTCTCTCGTTGGTAAGACGAACTTTCGTTAAATGTGCATGTGTGTGCGTGCTGGATGCCATAGTGGAGAGAGTCAAGTTTCTCACTGGCTCTGACCCACTCATCTCTCACGAACTCCCATGCAGGATTAAACATAAAGTGGCTTACAGGATTACCTGCCTATTTCAACACCTCGACGTTCTTAAAGGCGAGAATTTCGGTCCTAATATATTAGTTTCAAGATACAAACTAATCCGGGATCAACCACCCCCAGGGGAACTTACTGACACTCCAACCAGGGTCATTTCCACCGCAAGTGCCAGTCAACCCCCCACGGCGAGTGACTGCCCTCTCCCCCTGGCTAACCCCCCATCCACCCAAATGATCAGCGCATTCATCTCCCATCTTCGTGAGTAGCCATGGATACATTAAACATAATCTCTTGGAATATCTTTGGCCTCAAGCGGAACATTCCTCTCCTAAACATGTTCTGCAAAAACTTCAAAGGCATTATTGCACTGCAAGAAACGCTCTTCTGGCCACATGACCTTGCCATATGCGATTCAATTCATGAAGACTTCAGAACCTTCTCGACTTCATCGATGCAAGTTACAGATCAAATCCTAGCCGGTCGCCCGAAAGGAGGCCTTTCTTTCCTGTGGCACAAATCGTTAGACAATACGATAAAGGTGATGACCTACAGGAGTGACAGATTGCTGGGGCTTCAAGTGACATTAGGGAACTCTAATATCCTAATTATTAATGTTTATATGCCATGGGAAAATAACAATAATTTTGATCATTACTGCATGATCCCAGGGGAGTTACACAGTATTATTCATGATTCTCCTGTTGATCATATTTGTATAATCGGGGACCTTAATTCTCACCCCACAAAACAATTTTATAATGAACTTACTCGCTTCTGTCAAAATCATGCTCTCCAAATTAGCGATGTAATGCTCCTCCCTCCCTCCTCTTATTCATATGTACATAATAGAGCGGACGCTATTACAACTTCCTGGCTGGACCACTGCATCACATCTCCACAACTTCATGATTCTATTATGACCTGCAATATTTGCTATGATCTTGCAACGGGCTACGATCACATCCCATTACAGGTGTCATTCAGTACCCCAACCCTCCCTACAGTGAACCCCCTAACTGATCGCCCACCAGCGGTAAACTGGGATTTTAAAAACCAACAGAAAACCAGATACTTTAGGACGACCACGGAAACCAGGTTGCGGTCAATAGTTCAACCGGCAGACGCCTTACTTTGTACTAACACAAATTGTAGAAATGACCACCACAAGAGGGATCTGAATGAATTCTATTTGAACATAATCTCCGCTTTGCTTGCTTCGGGCAGGACTGCCTACAGATTTCGTTAAGGTAATTCTCGTAATATACCTGGATGGAATGACTTGGTTAAAGATCTGTATACATACTCACGAGAAATGTTTTTACTGTGGAGGCAAAATGGTAGTCCCAGGGAAGGGCACACTGCATTGCTAATGAGACAGGCGAGAGCGCAGTTCAAACTTGCTCTTAAGCACTGCAGGTTAAATGAAAAACAACTAAGAGCCGATGCAATGTCTAGAAACTTAGAATCTGGTGATTATCCTCGTCTTTGGAAAGATATCCAGTCTTTAAATCCCAAAACTAAAAAGCTATCACAGAGAGTAGGGGAAGCAGTCGGAGACGAAGCTATTGCAAGTATGTGGGGCGATCACTTCAACAATATCCTGAATTGCATAAATGATCAAGATTCCCGAAGGGATGTAGATAACCTCCTTACTGACAACATTCAATTTCATTTTGCAGACCGTATTACGCCAGGTAACATCAGCGATGCCATAAACAGCCTACCTAATAATAAATCGCCCGGCTGTGATGGTCTTCCTGCAGAGGCCTTCAAACTCTGCCATCCGATAATTTACATTTTGCTCGCTGCCCTATTCAATGCATGCATAATTCACCGGTTTCTTCCAGACTCCCTACTCTTAGTTCATTTGATACCATTAATCAAAAACAAGCTAAAGGATGCAGCTGACCCTGGCAACTACCGGCCGATTGCAATCACAACGATTGCATCGAAGATACTTGAGTCTGTTCTTCTAGTTAGACTTCTCCCCTTTCTACACACCACTGACAACCAGTTCGGGTTTAAAGCAAACCACTCAACCGACACCTGCATCTACATACTGAAAGAATTGCTGAACTACTACCTATCATCAGCCTCTCCTGATTTCCTTTGTTTTGTAGATGTGAGAAAAGCATTTGACAGAGTAAACTACCTGAAGCTCTTCCTGAAGCTGCATAAAAGGGGCACACCCCTGTATCTAATTTGCATTTTACATTGCTAGCTCTCCACACAGCAATTCTGTGTTGTGTCAAATGGGGTAACGTGTTATCTTACACCTTCGGCTCCCTAAACGGGCTTCGGCAAGGGGGCATTCTCTCTCCATACCTGTTTAATACGTACACAGATGACTTGAATGTCAAACTGAACTCGCTCCCAATCGGATGTACCGTCAATGAAACAACTATAAACAACCTCTGTTACGCCGACGATATGGTTCTGATTTCCCTATCAGTGCAAGGTCTCCAACGACTCATCGACACCTGCCGCCAATATGCAGAGGAATTTGATATAATCTACAACGAAACCAAGACCCAGTGCATGTCGCTGCTGCCGAGATCGCTTAAGCATATTGCAGAACCTCAAATTTTCCTCGGAAACCATCAGCTGGAATTTGTGCACGAATTCCCATATTTGGGTCACATTATCACCGACGACCTAAAAGATACGGCAGACATTGAACAGAGGCGTCGTAAACTATGTGCAGCTGGCAACATGATTGCAAGGAGGTTTGCCTTCTGTCACCGAGACGTGAAACTGGTGCTATTCCGCTCGTACTGCTACAGTATCTATGGGTGTTCCCTCTGGACGAACTATACCCGAGAGACCATGAGACTCATCACTGTTGTGCACAATGACATTCTGAGACGCCTCACAAACACTCCCCGCTACCACTCCGCCACACAGATGTTCATTGAAAACCACCTGGACAATTTAAAAATCATTGTTAGGCGAACAATGTCCAGTCTGGTAACCCAAGTGAGAAACAGCAGCAACTCGCTCATACAAAGCATCCTAAGGAGTGAAGCAAGAAGAAGATCTAAATTGTGGGAAAGATGGGAAAAGGAGGCCTTTGTCCCCTAAAGGACTTAATCTCTGTATTGGCAAGATGTCATCTGCAGTTTTTGTCATTATTACATTTATTGCTGATATTTTAATTTTTCATTATTACTGTGATTACTATCAAGTTAAAGTTTTATTTACATTTAATTTATGTATTAAGCCCTCTGGACCTGACTACTGTAACCACCTAAGGTCTCTAGTTGAAATTTGAGTTATATAATATGTGCACCAACTGTTATTACTCTCAATGCATATTTTTTTATCTCACTAATATTATTACTGTTATTACCAATATGATGATTACTAGCTTTTATGCTACCTCAGCTATTTTGTGGATAAGTGCCGATTATTCATTTTCTTTTTCTATTTTATCATGTCACATGTATCTAGATTGTGTATGTTACTGCCTGTATTTTGTATACTCAATGTATATGGCCCCGAGCTGAAATAAAACATATTATTATTATTATTATTATTATTATAAGAAGACATCTAAGTACCATTATGAAAAATGGAAGAAAGTAGTATGTACGGTTAAATATATAAGGAAAAAAGGTATGAAATAAAAGCAAAGCGAAACCACAACCAGGCGGGATGTTTCAGAGATATTTTTCCCGGGAATGTTCTATGTCTTGAAGAGGTAGTTTTGCACACAACATTTTTCACAGCTAAATTGGTTACGATAGCCGTCTTTTTTCCGGACTTTTTCCATCTTCCTGAAGTTGAGAGATGGCCCTCGAGAGGCGGCCTCCGCTCTTTTGGTCTCTTACGTGTTTCTCTTAAATGTGACTTTTAGTGTCGATAAAATGCAAATACGCCTCTTGTCATTTGGTGGGACGGAACCTTATTCTTTAGATGTGAGAAAGAGAGGTATACATAATTATATTATGGACTACATGATTATGGACCTCGTTCATGTTATCTCAGCGGACGTCCAAGAAATATTTTAACAGCCTTTTTCGATTTTTTTTTATCCAAAATTAACGGAGAAATTTTATAGATACTAGAGTCACAAAGTGGGTATAGGACAATACATTCCATTACCTGATGGATAAATTTTTTTTCCTGTAATTGTAAACTATGGTGAAAATTCAAAATAGCATAGGGGTTTGAAGAATTTGTATAGTGATTTTACTCCATTTTTCAAATATATTATGTCAACTGATGGTTGGCGCGTCTGAATCTCCTCGTTAATGTAAAACGTTAGAGTCCTCAGGATATAGTTAGATATTCGGAGTTGGCAGAAACGAAATGCCGATGTAATTTCAATTTTTCAATATTGCAGGTCATGTAACGTTCCCTTTCATCCTAATGAGTGAGGGAACTAGCTCGTTTTTCCTTTTCATTTTTTTAGATTCGTTTTTCCAAATGTAAGAATTTCTAGGCATGTTATGTTTGCTTCTCATTTGAAATAGAACTTGGGGCTTTCAGTTTTTCACCATTTCTTTTATTTTCTGACGACAGCCTTTTCAGTTCGTTCTTAACCCGTGGCTACCACCAGCTTCACAGATACTTTGGTTGGGTTTCCACTTTCTTCGTATGTGCTTGTCTGTGCTGCCCTAGCGTTGTCTTTCATCCCCTTATGGCCTATGCTTCCTGTGTCTTTTGTAATTTCTGTCCGCAAACTACAGCAGCATCCAGTATACGTCTCGCATTTCCCGTGCAGCTTTTTAGAATTTTTCAGACAATTTTGCATTGGTCTGTCTGCACGTGATAACTACTGTTATCTGTCCGTGTACATAATATTTTTTAGGTTCCATTGTCGTCCTCCATGTCTTCTCGATCCTTTCCATATTTTGTACAGTTTATCTGAATCTCTATACTTTCTCTACTTTTGTATTTTTATTTCTGCTTTGGGGCTGTACTCTGTGTGTGTGTGTGTCTTATTGGTACTGGTTTGAGCGCCTTTTCTGCCCCAATTTCCATTTTTCTTTGTCACACTTGTAAAGCTGCGCCATTTTTATCCCTCTTTTATCGGAACCATTTCTCGTAGCTGTAGTGTCTGGCGACTGCCTCGGCGTCATTTACCCCTCCATCATGTGCGCAACTCGTTTGAATTTCCATCCTTTCTCTTTGTCTCTTGACTGGCGAATCGCCCTTTTTCCCCGTCTTTTATCTGAGCCTCGTCTCTCCCTCTGTTCGCAGGTTGTGTTTTACGGCTTTGTGACTCGCGTCTATAAGAAGGACGGAAGGGAGACGTATCCCGCCGAATTCTTCATCGTCAACGTCTTTAAGGGAGCGAATATTATCGCCAAGTTGCTCGGCGTCAACGGAGGATACGGTGGGGTCTCCAACCTCAGGGACAAGTAAGTCACTTTATTATTATTATTATTATGATTACTATATTTTTGTGTCTTTAAGGGGAAAGTTTTACCTGTCTTTTTAATCTAACCAATGAGGGCAATATGACAATTAAGTAAGTTTTTCCACTGATTTATTTTTGAAGGGCGTGGAACGGAGTTTTTTTTTTTTTTTTTTTTCTTAGTACAGGGGTAAGTTGACATTTAAAACCGTTTCTTCATCACACTGCTATATTTGCGATTTCATGTTGTCAGGTAAGTGTTATTTTATAATCTGTTACTTTTTATATTTCTCAGTTATTGGGGTAAATTTACTGATGAAAGGATTTTTCTTGTTTGTTTTTGGTACTTGAGTTTATTTTACTTCCCAAGTGATGCGGACCAAAGTGATTAAAAATCGAGACCTTAAAAGGAAACTGGTCTTTCCAAGTTAATTGCTTTTCGCTCTTCGTGCCGTATTTTTACTCTCTTCCGTTTTAGCTGACTTTTTTTGTTATCTGTAGACGAAAAATCATGAGAGTGACTCTTGTCTTCTTAATGAAAGTCGTTTTACATCGGTACAATCGTTATTTGATGATGGAAGCTCGGAAGATTTTCATCGAAACTGCGTTGCTCGTCTTGCAGACATGTATTTTTAAGTCTCTTCTTTTATTTGTGTGATTGTTGATTGTGCAAGTCTGGAACTCTCTTGTTTACTTCGATCTTGACTGTGATTTAAGATCGTCTTCCAAAAACTAGGGGTCTGAAAGGGTATTGTTTATACTACCATCATGTGTGACATTATGTTGAATTTGTCATTTTTATTTTAAGGCATTCTTGGTTCATTTTTACCTGACTTCTACAGGATTGCAGTAATTTTTCTCATAAATTATTAACTTATTTTAATCCATTTTTCGTCTTAAGATCTTAGTAAAATACTTTGCATAAATGATTTAACCAACCAGATGACGTTCTAAAGCGTTAATTTGTCAAGATACAAAGGGTGGTTGTTTTTTCTTTTTTTTATAGAAAATAAACTGTGTCAAGAATAACTTGGAATTGCAGTGCCACAAAGGCTAATTCATTTTATGTAAATAAGTCTTCCTTGTTTTCGAGTTGTGCTACAAAGGCATGATTCCAAAAATCCTTGTTGCTCTTAGTTTTCTGTAAGAGAAAACTATTGAGATGGCTTTGTCTGTTCGCCCGCACTTTTTCTGTCTGTCATCAGATCTTAAAAACTGCTGAGGCTTGATGTTTGCAAATCGGTATGTTGATTATCCACCCTCCAATCATCAAATATACCAGATTGCAGCCCTCTAGCCTCAATAGGTTTTTATTGTATTTAAGGTTAAAATTAGCCATAATCTTGAGTCTGGCAACGATATATGACAGGCCAACACCGGACCGTGGCTGAAAGTTTCATGAAGCGCGACTCATGCAACATTATATCGAGACCACCGAAAGATCGATCATTTCCGGTGGTCTTGATTATAAACTGTACAGAAAACTCGATTGCGCCGAAGATACTTTTTTTTTTTTTTTTTTTTTTTTTTTTACATAACATTAGAATTTTGGAATCCTCTTTCAGGTATGCTGTTGCTAACTAACTAACGTTGAAGATTTTTTCTTTTTTTTTCTAAAAGTTAGGGTAGGGTTTAAGAATGCAGTAGTTGTTTTGCTTAAAACTAATTTGGCTGCGTACGTTTATTTGGTCATAGTATTTCTGTTTTCTTTGTGTGGTTAATCTAACCCTAAGTATAGTGTTTTAACTTGAGTAAGTAGCCGTCTTTTATTTAATTTTCATACGGAAATTTAAAGAGAAAATCATATTGTTTAGAATATTGAAACACTGCTTTGTTTTATTACAAATTGAAGTGGTAGCAATTACTAGCTGTCTTAAAAACCTAATATTTGCCACAAAAAAGTATTCCATTACACTGACATTTTAGATTTCTAACTTTGAAAAAATTACTAAATTTTTTTCGGCATATTAAAATGATGGCAACTAGACACAAACTATGCGAGGTTCTCAGGACTTGCTTATTTTGATGGGAGATCCGTTTAGGCTATAATCTGTACCAGATTGAAGGATAGTGCAACTGGGTAAGTTTTAAGCCTTTAATTGTGCAGAGATAAAATGAATATGGAAATATCACAGAGAAAGAAATCCTTTTGTAATCTGTAGTCATAGATATTGAAAGGTAACTTTTAGCCGAACATTCAGTATTAGAGCGAAGATTCTCAAGTACAGAATCATGTATATTTAAACCCGCGTAGTGCCGTCAGTGGACCTCAAGCGGTGCACTTTAGGCATTAATTAAGGTTCTTTGGAGCGTGCACTCGGCCCCTAGCTGCAACCACTTTCGTTCCTTTTACTGTACCTCCTTTCATATTCTCTTTCTTCATCTTACTTCCTACCCTCTCCTAATACTTGATTCATAGTGCAACTCCGAGGTTTTCCCCGCTACACCTTTCAAACCTTTTACTGTCAATTTCTATTTCAGCGCTGAATGACCTCATAGGGCCCAGTGTTTGGCTTTTGGCCTAAATTCATATTCAACTGAACTCATGTATTCACCCTTGTATCACTCAGTGCTGAAGCTCCATGTTTATCTCTTTCAATAAATAAATGGTTATACATTCCTTTTCCTCGGCAACACTTACACAAATCAGCTGTTATACCTTTCATGTCTTATGTAACAAATCAGAACAAAACCGAAATCCGAAGACATTAGTGACTAGCCCTATGCAAAGCATCGTGAACACTATCACTCCTCTTCTTTCCTAAAATCCTACATAAATGACAGCATACTCGCTGTTGGCTAAAGGAGAAGCACATCTGTCATTAAGGGGCCCAAAACCCTTCACAAAGTGCTCATATGGTTTTGGGTTACAATGGAACCGTACTCCAAATCATTGGCACCAACTAAAGCAATAGTGTGATGTCTAGTTTGCACCCCGTACTACCACCTCGGCAGTAGGCTTCAATTTGAGATGTGTATACATATATATATATATATATATATATATATATATATATATATATATATATATATATAGTATATATATACATCTTACTATAATGGACGCTATGTCTGTCCGTCCGTCCGTCCTTCCATCTGTCATTCAATCACGGCCAAAAGGCTGGTCCGATGGACATGAAAGGTGGCGGGGTTATAGTGGGGACCCCTAAAATGGTTTGTAATGGGGTTTCATCCTACCTCTCCCCCATTAAAGAGGGTGTGGGCGAGAAGGAATTCCCTGAAACGGAGCTGGTTAAGTTACTTTACGAATTTATCATACATAATTTCTGTATACATTTGACTTATCATTGGGAAAAGAATACAATAGGGTAAACATCACTGACATCAAAGAGGGTGGAGTTTGAGAAGGGGGTTGACAGAGAGAGAATGAGAGGGAGAGGAAGTGAGAAGAAAGAGGAAAAAAGACAGGGAGGGTTAGAGAGAGACAGACAGACAGAGACAGAGAAGAGTGGGTGTTTGGGAGGAGAGAGAGAGAGAGAGTTGGTATTAGTGAGAAGAAAGAGGGAAAGAGAGTGATGGTTGGAGAGAGTTAGTGAAAGGGGCGAGGGAGAGAGAGAGAGAGAGAATAGAGGAGGGGTTAGGTAGGAGAAAGATGGAAAAAGTGAGAGAGAGAGAGAGAGAGAGAGAGAGAAAGAAAGAGGGAAAGAGACAGATGGTTGGAGAGAGAATGAGAGATAGGAGAGAGAGGGAGAGGAAAAGAGAGAGAGAGAGAGAGAGTAGAGGGGTTGTTAGGTAGGAGAAAGATAGAAAAAAGTGAGAGAGAGAGAGAGAGAGAGAGAGAGAGAGAGAGAGAGAGAGCAAGTTTATCAGTTGTCATTCAGAATTATCCCAGGCAGCACTGGGTCGGTCAGCTAGCATGTAATTGTAATAGCCACAATATCTTCTTCTCAAATTCTTTGCTCTTTTTTTTGCATACCCTTGTCACAACAAAGCCTTGAGATCCAACTTCATAGAAATATAAAGTAATCGTGATGTCCGGTAGCTTGAAACGAACCCGCGTTATCATGATCACGACGAGGCCACCTTATTGATCTGACCACGTCGTGGTTATGGTATCGCGTGTTCATTTACCGCTACCGGACATCATGATTTCTTCATATATCTTTAAAACTGGATCTGAAGGCTTTGTAGTAATACGTGTATCCCAAAAAGTAAAGAATTTGAGAAGTTAAGAGGACATTGTGGCTATTACAATTGCACATATATATATGTGTGTGTGCGTATGTGTGTGTTTGGGTTTATGCTAGTTTGTTTATTTTAAAGACTTTTCTGCTATGCGGAATATATCGAAAATATATACTGAATAATATAATCATTCATGTGCGTTATTGTTTACATAGCAATTACTGTAATGATGCTCTGACATTTTTGACGTTCAAATGTTTCAGCAAAAATGATTTTGAGACAAAATAATGATTCACATTTGTGGTGCACTTTTGTAAGTATCTTTCTTCGGTGAATTGTAATGTGCTTTTAATTGGATCTTTTAGTCTTAAACTTGAATCATTGTTGATATTTTTACAAAAATATAATGGAATAATTAAGTATACTTTTTAATATGCATATTTTTCATCGCAGTCTTCAATCATCTGTAACTTTTATTTTCATATTTAATTCTTGAATCCTCTTCAGCAACATCCATCAGACTAATCTTGAGTCACTTTCTCATACCTCTGCCAATCACTGGACAGGATAAAAACATTGATTATACTTCAAGTAAAGACGGACGTTTTACTGATGATGATTATCCCTCCTGGCAAGAAAGAACCTTACAATTCCTTTCTTAGTTATTCCAGAGGAAATTATAACTTTCAGTTTCCTGGAAGAAGCTTGGGTAGTCACGGATGCTCTCCTTAAAGAATTGGCTGTGTAAAGTATTAAAGTAGAAGATACTTGGAAACTGAGACTAGTTTGAAATGGCTTCCCCGTCTGATCTCTGATAACTTTTTTATTGCCGTAATGAATGTTCATATCTTAAAGAAAAAGATTTGATTTATATTCATGGTAAGATAATCTGTATTTTATTAAATAAAACTATCGTTCTAAAGCATTTGTTTCAAGTTTTATTCTCAGGCTTTTTTTCCTATCCAGAATAATACGGTTATGAATAATTCTTTTAATCTCTTTTCCTTAAAGGCAAAAGAGTATTTTCAAAAGCAGCTTTTGAGTTGATCAAAGGCTTATCTGGGAAAAGCAAACGGTTCCTTTGTTGCTGTCGTCGGGCAGCCATGTGTTAAGCTCCTGAAAGAGAGACAATTGGGTTTCCATAAACAGAAAGCCTCTGGGCTGAAGTCTACCATGCGTACAGCCCACAATGACTGCCATGCGTTGCAGCCAAAATATCCGCCATGCGTATCAGGCAAATCCGTCCCCAAATGGATTTTGCTTTGCTACTCCTTTGAACGGGTTTTCATCCTCCTGAAATTCCGAATGGTTTTAAATGCAGTGGCGTCACAAGTCCTTTTCGAATAGCAGGAATTCTTGAGGAGATATGTCTATAAGTGGTCGGTTAAGACTGTTCACATTTTTTCCTTTGTCAAATAGGATTTTTGGAATAATGTCCATTCTGTCTCGAGAAGCACATAATTAGAAGTATCGTAACGCTACGGTAAATCTAACTACAGGGGAGCTGCCATTGTTAAGTTTACCCTGTTGAGGGAGTTCGTTCATTTTCTGACGCTTAAAATTTTAATCATTAACTTTATTCGAACAAAGAGTTTCATATTTCCGACCTTTTTTTATTGGCTTGTGATACTTGCAGAAATTTAATAACATGCATCCAGGTCATAAAGCCTTTGCTACATGTCCAAGTAAAATTATTATTTCATGGCAGGGGCAATCTTGTTACACGCCCGAAGTAAGCGTAGGTACACGGAATTATTTAGGGTTTTTATATAAAAGATCTAAGCATCTTATTAAGTTCAAGGAAAGCATTTCACACTTAACTTTAAAGTTAAGTATGAAACGGGTTTTAGGTATAAGAGAAGAAATAACATAAAAGAATTAGAAAATAATATATATATATATATATATATATATATATATATATATATATATATATGACTGGTAAAAACGTTGTTACAATAGAATTCCATCCAATAAAAGGAGCCCATAAAAACACCAAAATATAGAGAGAAAAGCACATATACCACTTCACAACATAAAACTTTTAAGCCTTGACGTAGATTCCCTATTTACAAAAGTAAATAGTTTTTGAGGGAAAAATTATCCCCCTATTCAGATCATTTCCCATTGGCTCTTGACAAAATAATAGTTAGTTGAATTATGTGCATCTAATAACGTATTTTCATTCGGGGAATCATTCTATAAGCAAAAATTAGGGTGTAGTATGAGTAGTCCTTTAAGTGCTGTTTTAGCCAATCTGTACATGGTATACTTTGAAACTACAGTAATAAATGCAATAAAACCCAAAAACATGCTGTGGATGAGATATGTAGATGATATTCTAACATTTTGGGATAATAGGTGGGGCAATTTTAATTAATTCCTTTCAAAATTAAATGCATTCCTTTTCTTGATGTTTTAATAATCAGAGGCACAACAGAATAAAAATTTACCATATACAGAAAACCAACATTCTCACTTTCATACATTCACTACTTTAGCTATCACGGCATTGCTATCAAGATAGGTGTAGCCAGCAACCTGTTCTTAAGAGCCTTACGAATTTGTTCCTCAGATTTCCTGGAAAA
The DNA here is from genome assembly GCF_015104395.2 of Macrobrachium nipponense. Taxonomy (NCBI): domain Eukaryota; kingdom Metazoa; phylum Arthropoda; class Malacostraca; order Decapoda; family Palaemonidae; genus Macrobrachium; species Macrobrachium nipponense. The sequence continues at coordinate 116,782,240 of NC_061108.1, forward strand.
AGAATTTGAACTAATTCATAAGCAACTTTCGTCTTTAAAGTATCCTGACCATATAACTGAGAAAGCAATTCACAAAGTAAATGTAATTTTCTACCGACCCCCTCAAAACAAGACCAAAGAGACACCCAACAATAAAATAAAAATTCCTCACCTGGACAGGATTAAGACAGTGACTCAGACCCTCGGAAAATCTAACCCTTTTGCATTTACTTACCCAAACACCTTAGCCAAATCCCTGATTAACGTCCAACAAAAGACATTCCCCAAGGAAACAGGGGTTTATGAAATCCCATGCCAAGAATGTGACCAATCTTACATTGGATTTACAGGAAAATCACTTCCCCAGAGATTAATACAACACAAACGGTCAGTTAGGTATGGACAACAGAACTCAGCTATTTTCAACCATATAAATGAACATAACCATAGAATAAACTGGAATTTGTCATGTATAATGTATAGCAGCAACTGCCGGTACAAGAGTCAGATGATGGAATCGGCCTTATTAAAAGAGAGGCAGGTAATGAACATCTCAAAAGGATCATGGGATTCAGATGTGATCGACAAGGTTTTCATTCAACCAACGCTTAAGAAGATTAAAGGAAGATTATCAGTGGGGGTGACCTAAATTGGCTTACCTGTGGATGGATCTCTTGGTATAAATACCACCTTTTCTGTAAACTTTTCTCATTCATATACCTGAAGAGAGAGACAGCAGTCTCTGAAATATAGTACTTTTCTCTATATATTTTGTTTTTTTTATGGGCTCCTTTTATTATATTATATTGTATTATATATATATTATGATATTATATATATATATATATATATATATTATAATATATATATATATATATATGTGTGTGTGTGTGTGTGTGTTGTGTGTGTGTGTGTGTGTGCTTAAAAAGTCAGAGTTGATGCACGTAACTTCAATGAATAAGCGAATAAAATAGGAAAAGGATAGGGCCTATTATTTTCTTATTTTCCTGTGCTATTCGCTTATGTATATATATATATATATATATATATATATATATATATATATATATATATATATATATATGGTAAGGTGTGTGAGATATATGAATACAATAAAATTAAGAAAGCTCTTACTGCCTCCCCTAACCAGTTGGACGGGCTGGCTTGAAGCAATTAGAATATGTCGTGGAATCTGAAGCTTCAAAAGAATCGGCTCGTAAACTCTGTGTTCTGCTGTTGAATACAGTATGATTCAGATATTATAACCTGCTTTACATATCGTATTTTCTAACAGTATTAAAGACTGTGAATTTTCTCTGCACCTCGTTACGCGCACAGTATCATTTATTTCATTAAATACAAAGTATTTAATCTGACATAAAACATAAAGAATCTGTTTAATATAATGCTTCCCTTGTAAGCCGTCGTAATCCTACTAAGATCCTTCACTATTTTAAAAGTATGTTATAAAAAAATATTTTTAATATTGAGAGAAAAAACACCATTAATACACGGGAAACTTGCAATTCCTGGCACCTGAATATTCATCTTTTAATAGCATGTAGATACTGAAAACCTTCGTAAGAGGTTTATTCCATTTGATGTTCGAGCATCAGCAGTGCCTTCCCATTTGGACTATTCATTTCTTCATGGATTTCACTGTTTATAAAACCTCTCCATCCCTCTCAAGAACTTCTCGCCCACACCATACATCCATGACAGTCTCAACATTTCCAAACTCATCGATTCTAGTGTAGAACCTTTCACTGAATAGCTTTTTCTAGGTCCACACGAGCAGACTCATATATATATATATATATATATATATATATATATATCTATATATATATATATGTGTGTGGTGTGTGTGTGTGTGTGTATGTGTGTGTGTGTGTGTGTGTGTTTGTATGTATAAGCTGTTTTAATCAGCAAAGTACATCACGATTTAAAAACGCTAGGTTAATAGAATCACATATCAAAAGAGATGGGACTGAGAATAAATCTAAGACAAAACAACAAAAGTAATGATGACAGAGTAAGCACAGAGGGATGCCAAAGTATTGCATAGGGGAAGACTTAGTGAAGCTGAGTTTGTAAAACTTTCAGGAACAGTGATCACTTTTAGAAATCGAACAAGTCGCTGGCTGGATGAAATTTGGAGATCAAATAGTTTGATTTCATGTACGAAAGTAAGACTATTCGGAAGTGTTGTACAATCTGTATACATATTATACAGAATAATGAAGGTAGAGAACCCCTTAGGTAAATGAGGAGGCCAAGAATTGTGAACCCGTCCGACTCTATTGCTCCTAAGCTATAAAAGGTATTTATGAAAATTGAATCTGGGCGTGCTGAAAGGCTACGTGAGAGATGCTATCAGCATGTGGGGAAAAGAACTGGTGGGAGAGGATGCATAAGGTAGCAGCTATTATTTGGCAGAACGAGAGCCTTCCGGAATTTATCATAATTACAACCCTGCCGTTGAGATGCTAATAACATTGAGTTAAAAAGTTAAGTATATCTTAGTTTTACCTGACCAGTGAGCTGATTAACAGCTATCCTAGGGCTGACCTGAAGGATTAGATATTTTTACGTGGCTAGGAACCAATTGGTCTCCTAAGCAACGGGGTCGACCTACAGTTTATTGTGGGATCCGAAACACATTATATCGAGAAATGAATTTCCATCACTAGAAATAAATTCATCTGGTTCCCCGTTGGCCTAGCCGAGAATCGAACTTTGGACCACCGGATTGATAGCCGAGCGCGAAAACCACTCGTCCAATGAGGAACTCAACATTGAATTGAAACCTATTAGGGAATGATGCACAAGGGATCGACCATATTTTTGAGGTGAAGCGAATCTTGAGGCCCAGTGATTATTGAACTATATAGGTAAAATAGACATTTATTTAACTTAGAAATAAGTCTGTGTATATTCATGAATTTCTTATTAGGGGCAGCATTTAGGAAGAATTTGCATTTGAAGATAGGGAAATATTACAACAAAATGTAATAAAAAAAAACTACGTTCATCAGTATTTTAGGCAAAGGTTGAAGTGTTGATAGGCACATTTAGAATATTAGTACAAGTGATTGTATCAACATGCTTAGAGTTGAACCTGTAAACACCGCTAAATTAAAAATGAGTTGGAATTCTAACAGAAATTATTTTTATTTGTTGTTCACGAGAAAGTAGATAGATCGAGTAGGTTGAAGCACCGTAGTGGATGTGATGTACTTGTTTCAAATAAAGTTTGAAAAAAATATTTTCGTAAAACTCAAAAGAAAAGTAATCTCTTTTCATATATGAAACTTGATATTGTTATGTAACTTCCCCACTATATAGTTTTTTTTCGCTTCACAGTAAAATACAGCTAGAATTCACTTATTAACAAATAAAAGAGAATGTTCCAACGCCAGCTGTACTGTTACGCATTGAATCCTTTACGTAACCTGTTCAAATACAGTACAGTTTTTTTTAGATATTTTTTCAAATGCGAAGAGGGACATAAATTACAAAGTAAATAAGTGGTATGGATGACTGTTGAAACCGGTGAGTTTGGAAGACTAGACTTTGATGACATGGAAAATAGTACCAAAAGTAAATAAAAACATGACAGTAATTTTTGCTTTAGTAAAAAAAAAAATTATTATAAGGTAGGATATACAAATTATATCATTATGTAAAATGAACTTGTTAGTCGACCTGGCATTTCCCCCAGCTCTTTCTATGAAATGGAGACTACCTTTTTATTTTTATGGCGTTTCATAGAATAACACATTTAATTATGGCCTTGGACCCGATGAGCATTCCATTTCGCTTTAAAATTCCTAATGGAATAGAATGGATTACGACGCATAACAGCTCTTTGTTTAAATGAGGAAGCTCTTCTAGTTTTTGGTAGATGTTAGAACAATAAATTTACATTAAAATTTTTGTTTGATGAATCCCATTTTACATCGGAATTCTAAACAGAGCGGAATGAATTGTGTAAGGTCAACCGTCCTATGTTTAAATACGTTTTTTTAATCTTTTTATTGTTCGTTTTTTAATCTTTTTATTGTTCAATTTTGCTTTGTTCTTTCTTCTCTTAGTCACACACAAGCACTCTGTCCTGTTGAGGGTTGCCTAGAAGTTAATGGCCTATTCGACTTGTTCTATATAAATGTGTTTTATATACTTGCATTCTCATGTTGAAAAGAATATTGTTAAAAGTATTGTCGTCGAGATTACCTTCTGTGGATCTAGGTTATTCCGGATGCTAAAATAATATCAATTCCAGTTCTTGGTAATTATTTCTCGAGCCTAGAATGTGGTAACAAGAGCAGCTTTCGTTCTTTGTTGTTCATCGTTTAAAGTTCGTGGAAGACTCAGTCCTCTCCTGTGTTTCCCACTTTTGACGGTACCATTGGTGATTTCCAGAGAGTGATTTTGTGGGGAAATCGTAGCATTGAATTACGTAAATGGGAAGTTTTGTAAATTTTAAATTGTCTTTCTAGAGAGTGCGGTAAATTACTCAGTACAAAATTAATCGTTTAAATTTTTTGGCGGTTGCAGAGACGGTATTTTCGGCGGTTTTTGGAATGGGATTTTATTGATACTGGAATCAAATAGGACCACCTTTATAAATGTTAGCATATCCTTACATGCTGAGTATATCGCACTTCGCATTCTTGTATACCCCTTTCATCGAATACAGTGCAGAATATACATTTTTTACTCAAGAGTAAAGCAGGGGAAACATAACCGTGTCCTTTTAGATTGTTAATATATGAGCATGTCGTACTATTAAAAGTATTTCAGCAGAATTCAAGATAATTTCTTCTACGATTACTGTAGGTATGAATGAAGATATAGATTTTTCTTTGGGGAATATCCGTAATCCTTTTCATCGCCACCAGCGATCCTTTCTTTGTTCCGACGGGGAAACAGTAGGGCCTAAATGCGGGTTTTAATGAAGAGAATATTGTTAAGAAAATATAGAATGATTGCATCATTTGAATCTATCAGATCGATAGTTGAATACTAAAGGGGTGTATTGTATCAGGTAGGAAATTAGATGTTTTGGCTATGGATATAGCAGTTATTTTTATTCCCATATTTAGATGTTCTTGGAAAAAATCGTTTAGGTTGTTAGGTTATTCAAGAAGTGTATCCTGCAGTAAACCTCAGACAGCGCATAAATGCATTTCACTTCAAGAAACTACATAAGCTAAGACTTACGTAAATGTCGTGAGAGGTAATTTTCTTTCCTAGAAATGGACTGAGGTTTTGGGCTCAGTCTTTTAAGCTATCTCACCGTTTTGGAACCAAGTTAAGTCCTTTGTAAATCATTTGAAAAATGTCTGTCCTAAAACGTCGAAATTATTGCTTGCAGAAACATTTATAGTAACAAATTGTATGCTTGGGTACATTAAAATGTCATCAGTCGGGTAATTTCTTGGATGGATGATCACTTGAAAAAGATAAAAGGCTTAGCATATAGTAACTTTGGTGAACCATCTGTCGAGTTGGGTGTTTGAGACTAGAAGCTCTTCCCAAACATTAGTGAATACAAACCTGCAATGGGCTCTGCGATTAATGGTGGGATCAGCAAAGGTTCGCAGTGAGCTTTGAAAACGATTGCACAGAGGGTGGGTGGGGGGACGGTTGTTGGTATTGTGTTGCGTGAATAACAGTTATGTTGCTTTAATGCCTTTCCTTGCGTCAGCACATAACATGAATGATTAAATTGAAAGAGAACATTTTTTTTTTATATTATTGAACTTGGCTATTAAATAGACCTTTGGTCTATTGTAAAGGGAAACAATAATAATAATAATAATAATAATAATAATAATAATTAATAATTAATTCCAATATAATAATAATCATAATTAATTATTATATTATTATTATTATTATTAATTATAGTAATAATAATAAATAAATAATAATAATGATAATGATGATGATGATGATGATTATTATTATTAAGTAACAATAATTAGAATGGAAAGATCAGAGAATGCAAGTAATTTACGTAGTGACTAATGTCGCTCATTAAATTTCCGCTTTCGGAAAGTTATATCATCTGGCTAGTTTCACAAACTGGACGTAAGAAATCAACTGATAATGTTAGATGCTATTCTCCATGCTCAGAACTAACTTCCGTAATTGACTATAATAGCGGATAGCATGGGAATTTAATATAGTAGTTGCGCGGGGCTGAAATTTCTTGGAAAAACTCCATCGTGTTCTTTTTATCGTTTTTAGTAAGGGATATTGTATATAAAAATAAAATGTATGAAAAGGTTGTTAACTTTGAGTTATTAAGAAGTTCTCGTTTCTTTTAATGTTCGGTGATCATTCATAATTCAAAAGATGCGTTTGAAAAGAACAAAATGAGTGGATTTTTAATACATTGTAATGTATGCCCTGAATCTCTCTAAAAAGAAAATCTCAAAAAACGAGGCTATATTTAGAAACATAGTACCAAGAGAATTATATCCCAGTAAATTTTCAATGAATGAAATCATATTCTGACTATTCACCGAAGAATTTGAAAAGAAAGTTCTGACGGTATAATTAATGGAACATAAAAGTAATTAACAAGTAAAAGAGAATCTTATTTTTTAGCCCTCTCTTTTTAAAGAAACATCTCTGGTGAACATTTAATAAATGTACAGTGAAGAGGTGATCCATATGCTCGCTCAGATATTTTTGTAGACATCGTTAATGTTGAAAACGTGGCGGAAAGAAATAGCGTGCATTATGATGGGCCATAAACCGTGCCAGGATAATAATCTCGTTTACTGCTTAATATACTACTGCTGCGGTACTTTCGCGCGCGCGCAAATGCACTTCTTCCACGCGTACTAGTGTGTGTGTATGTATAATTTATGTGAGAGTAATTTAATTGGGTGGATTAAAACAAATGACCGTAAAGAGAGTGTTGTTTATGCTACTGTTATGTAGCAGGATCTCTCTTGATCCACGAGCAAGCATTTCTGTAAACGTGCTCAGAAAATGACATTGTATTTGTGAACTCATACCTTTTTCTTTAAGCACCTCGTTGTGAAGATATCCGATTTTCCTAGCTTTTCTGTTTATAGCAACTTGAAATGATTTTAGAAAGGGACTCAACGAGATGACGTAGTTTTTTTTTTTTTTCTTTATTTACAATGTAGAGGACACGAGTGCGTTATAACATATACCTAAAACAAAACTTCTCCTCCTGGTAATTTTGTCCAAATTCTTAAATATCCCTCCCACCTTTCATGAGGTAGCTCTTTTCCTTTAGATTACGTTCTGCTCTTTGTACCCTCATTATAATCTCGGCCATTAAACCTCCCTGGGAGAATCACGAAGGCTGTCCCAGCTGTATTACAGTTCCTTAATAAGAACTGCTGTGTCTCTAGAGTTTAATGGGGAGGTCTGCCGCTCCCCATGTCTTTTGCTATTTCATGCATTCTTTACTGGCTTCTACAAATATTTGTATGTGGGGCTTAGGTACAAAATAAAGTTTTTTAGGAATTGTACTTTTACTTGAGACTTAAAAATCAATGTATATACTTGTATTTGAGCCAAAAGAACTTAAAAGTCAAATACCGTGGTTATATAATTATGTAGGTACATTAGTTAAATAATGAAATAACTATAGATGCTTTTAACAGGACTAAAAAGATTATATTAAAGAAACTTTACTTAAATTAGTTTAAAAAGTCTTTCTAATTTGCTAAATAATAATAGTAATAGTATGAAGTTTACGTCAGTTATAGCTACTATTATACTGCAGTAATACTAGACTATACTGCAACTCTCTTGCCGTAGGTGCTGGTGTATTTAGGTGTACCATCTCTAATGATATAAATTAGCCTGATATTTTGCTGTACACGTACAAATTTTGATTTTCATATTCATCACCATCAGTGCCCTATCCTTTACTGTGGTAAGGTTGTTTGTCATATGGCTTCTGGCGTGGCTAAATGTATTTTAGCCTATTAGTACAAATTTATCAGAATACGTCTCAGGAAATTATGATTCTAGAGGAGAGACTGCAGAACAAGATCGTCTCATGAAGAGGCAGATTGCAGTGCCCTGACGAGGAAGTGCGCTTGATGGTGAAGACTCGCAACGAATTGCGCAATCAGGCAGCCGATCTGCAAGCGCAATTGATGGGCAAGGAGAGAGAAGCTCGTTAGTTGAATGAAGAAAACAAACGAATAAAGAACAGCGTAGAAAAGGAAATCAAGCCTCTGAAAGACCGCCTGGAAGATTTCCCGAAAGACATTGAGCATCTGTTGAAGGTAAACAAACTTCTCTGTAACAAAGAAATAAATTTTCTCAAAGACCAAGTCATTAAACTTGCGTTGGACAACAAAATACTTAATGATATGAAGATGGACAAAGTAAAGGAAAAGTGATCTTCTATGTATAATAGAAGGGAAGAATAATATGATAACCAGTCTAAAATACAAGACTGAAGACTTGGAGAAGAAATAAAAGGACCGATGAATGTTGGCCACAGAAAGGTAGTCAAGGAAACGGAGGAACAGGAAAAAGGATTTTGATAACATAACCTACATTTTAGTTACTATATGGCTTAGTTTTGGAAGAATCCTAGTTTTTAGTAGCTCGAAAATTCCCGTAGAGCTCTTAGCTTTGTGATGTAGAAGGAAATTGATATGATGTAGAATGTTGAGAAGGTAATTCATTTATATTTTATTTACAAATCTGTATTTGAAAATAGAAGAAAGACTCATTATTTATTCCAAATCTCTTATTTTTCTACCAATTCGGTTCTCAGTTGCACTGTCATCAAAGACGCTTTTAAGAAACTAATACATCTCTTCTTAAAGCCATAGAAGAAACTTATGATTTAGTCATGGTGCGAGCTTGTTTGCGGGAAGTTAAAAACAACTTTTGTATCATAAGAACTTAAGAAAGCATAAGTAGAAGGAGAACTCCTACTTTCTCCTTCTACTTATGGAGATGAACAATAAGGGAGATAGGGATAGATAAAGATAGTGGTCGTTTCAGTGAAAAAAAATGAAAAACGAATAAAGAGAATAAAGAATGGATAGAGTAATGGGAAAGACTGCTAGGTAGTGGCATAGAATAGTTGCTCACTTGTTCTGGTGTGCATAATATCAGGCTGAACCTTAAATAAACACGTGTCTATAATTATTAGATACATATTGAAAAGTGCTTTTACTCAAGTACATTGTTAAGTACGTGGACTTTGGCTTGAGCATTTAGCCATCTTTACTTGTAATACATTTTTTCAGTACTTGTACTTGTCCACAAGTACAGGCACTTGTACTTCAACCCATCCCTGATTCTTTAGTTTATGAGTGTGCCGTTCTGGACAGGTCTCCAATCCATTAATTGACTGTGGCTTTGGAACCCGGATGAGACGTCACGCCAGATTTATTAATGTTACCGTTAGTAACTTGAAGGTCCTGGGCTCACTGAAAGATAAATTTTGCTTTTTTGAGTTATATCGCGAAATACCCCCGTAGTGGGGTGGTGCCTTGTGACTTTCTCGCTGTTACACCTTTCAAACCTTCTTGCTGTCAATTTAGCTTTGCGCTGAATGACCTCATAGGTCCCAGTGTTTGGTCTTTTGCCTAAATCCTATAATCTATATAGTTAATTTGTATACATATTTTATTTATAATTATTTAAAAGGTAGTTATGTTTACGGTTTCATATAAAGAGCACTACAGTTTTAAGAATTCCATCTTAGTACTTTATAAATTATGTAAGGGGCGATATTGATATGTTTGCACTTAAAATATTAATGCCTTGTTGGCAAGCAAGTCTCTTGCAAATGTGCAAATGTGGAATATTTGCAGCTAGCTAGGTGTAGCTTTTTGGGAGGAGAGGAGGGACACGTACAGAGACATAAAAACAAAAAGCTCTCTCAATTATGTATTATATATTTAAGCTACTGGGCAGTGTGAACTCTCGTGATGCAGATATTAATCTAATTTATGGAGTTTCATAGATGAAGATTCTTTTTTATGTAAATGTTTGAAGGGGGGCCGGTTGATGGGGGCCGAGGGGTGGGGGGTGACCGGCACTGCATTGCAATAAGTGGAGTTAAGGAGCTTGAATTCCGCTGTCTAGGTGTTATTGCCATTTATTATTGGCACTACAGGAGGCCAGAGAAGTAAGAAAGGGAGCAGTGGGAATGCAATTCAGTCACAGAAGTTTTTTTTTTTTTTTTTTTTTTTTTTTACAATAGTTAATTCATAAATGCAGTGATGTACTCATTTTTAGGCATGTGTTTCTATAGTGCTTGATAGAAGAGTGCCTTGAGTGGATTATTATTTTGTTACGTTAACAAATTCCTCATATTTATCTTAACAAGGAAACTGGCGGAAACAAAAAATGCTCTGGAGGAATGTGTCCGGTTGGATGGCCTGTCCCCCTTCAAAAAAATGTCGCTGGTTATATTAAATTTCCCCCAGCGTCTTGGGGGTTCCTGTGTTCAATAATTCGGACAGGAAAAGATTCTATGTTACGTCAAAAATTCATCGTAAAGGCAGATACTCCTACGTTAGCAGTATTGATTGAGAGACTTAGCTTTTATGTATTGTTTTGTTTGATTTTTTTTCTTTTTCCATATTTATTTTTATATTTTCCTTTTCTTATTTCTTTATGTAATATTCAGAGAATCGGATTTTATTTTATTCTCCTTTTTCCACGAATGGGAGGGAATTAAGCCATTTGTGTGGTTGAAGTTAAAAAGTCGATCTACTATTAAAAAAAAAAAGATGTTTAGGTCAGATGATATCACACTAAATGGAAATAATTGGATTAAACGCACTTGCTCTTTTTACAACTGAAAAATTACCTTTGAAGGGTTTTTTTATTTATCCAATTGACAGGTTTTGTGCTAATCAGTAGATCTAAATTTAAAATTGGAACGTTGATAAAATCTAGTTTTGCTATAATTATATATATATATATATATATCTTATATATATATATATGTGTATATATATATATACATACATATATATATATATATATCATCGTACTCTCTCTCTCTCTCTTCTTCTCTCTTCTCTCTATCTCTCTCTCTCTCTCTCTCTCTCTCTCTCTCTCTGCTATATAATATATATATATATATAGATATATATATATATATATATATATATATATATATATATATATATATATCACAGTTGCAATTCATTTTGACACGTGGCCGCCTGATCTCAACAGTCTTAAACGTTCGGCGAGACTCAGAAACGTAAACAATAGCCCGGAATGAATAAGAAGGTCCTGGCATTATATGGAAGAAAAGTTTCCCCGGCGAGGAAACTTTTCCATCACACAAAGTTTATATGAAGAAACTGATGCCACTGTCATTGCTGTTATTTTGCAGCGGGCGTTCGTTTTATCGGGAAAGTGCAGATGATGAAAGTTGTCACAAAGTCTTTTATGTAAGTCTGTGAATTGGAAATTATTATTATTATTAATATTATTATTATTATTATTATTATTATTATTATTATTTTTCATAAGATGAACCCTATTCGTATGGAACAAGCTCCACAGGGGTCATTGACTTGAAATTCATACTTCCAAAAAATACGATACTTATTAGGAATTAAGACAACGTAAAGGGAAATACAGAAAGAAAAGACTTCAATTATTAAAGAGAAAAAATTGATTAATAAATAAGTAAATAGATAAAAATGTATTAAAATGCAAGGAGAATAACATTAGGGTAGAGCTGGATTGCATCTTTGCTTGAAGATTCAAGTTCCAATTGCATGACATCGTAAGGGAGACTGTTCCATTGTCTAACGGAGTGAAGAATTAAGGTGTAAAGTAATGAAATCGTTATACAGTCTTCTTCTTCTTCCCATTTTGTTCCCATTTTTATATGGGGTCGCCGTTTCGGATGAGCCGTTTCCATCTATTTCTATCCTGTGCTTCTGCCTCATCAATTCCCTTCTCATGTAAGTCTCCTCTCACACAGTCCTTCCATCTCTTTCTTGGTCTCCCTCTTCTTCTTCTTCCTTGCACCTCCACCCCCATAGTATGTCTCCCAGCGTGGTCCTCATCTCTCCTCAACAGGTGTCCATACCATCTCAGCCTCCCCTCCTGCACTTTCTTTGATACTTCCACCACCTTAGTCGACCCCCTTATGCAGTCATATCTGATCCTATCCTCTCTTGTCACCCCAGACATCCACCTAAGCATTCTCATTTCTGCCACATCCATCTTCTTTTGCTTTGTTTTTCTCATGCTCGCTGTTTCCGTACCATACAGCATTGCTGTTCTTACCACCGTCTTGTGAAATTTTCCTTTTAACCTAAGCGGCACTCTTATACAGTAACAGGGAAAATATGGATGCAGTGGTCCACAACCTATTTAGAAGAGCAGAAACTTTAGGTCGTACAGAGATTGAACCCTGTCAGCCATTATGACTAATGCACAAGTGGGGTTTTTCATTCGTTTGCATTCCATTCCTGTATTTTACTTTAATGCTTTAGATGGTGTGCACTGTATCCGAGTTAGGGAATACAGAATACTGCAGGAGAATGAACCATGTAAATATGCGCAACTAAATTTTGTATTATTACATTACATTGCATTTTGGTTGTGTAGGTTGGCCATTGCCCAAGCCGCCGGTTTAGATACTACCACTCGAGTAATATATAGATTCAGTTATAGGGTAACCAATACAGTGAGCCTATAGTTGGATCATTCTCATTCACTATGCCTTAACATTGAGCACTAGTCTTGTTCTGTCCCCATCGCACACACACGACATCATGTTGCCTACCACCCCATACTATTATTCGTTAAATGTTTTCTCCTGTGGTGAGAACGCTCATATTTATTGGAGACTCGTTTGCCATGACAGGTACATTCTCTTGGAGTAGGCACCCGGAAATCTAGCTTGTTTATGCAAAAAAAAAAAAAAAAAAAAAAAAAAAAAAATGCAACGAGGACAAAAGAAAACAAATGGATTATGTTCCTGGTGCCAGAATATTACTCAAATCTCTCACTCGTATGAATGATACAGTAATATTTCACTATTGGCTCCTTTGAAAGTTGGAATTGATTTTCCGAACAAGCTGCCAGATATCTCTTAATGCTTATTTACCAAAAATAGATTGTTCAGAAATATTAGCCCTTATTCTTTTGATTTTGTGATAAGTCTGCATTTGCATCACTAGAAATCATAATTGTATCTGTAAGTGTCTTTGTCAGTAAAAGTACAAAAACACCAGTATGCTTTTGATTTTTGTAATGTCTGGTAGTTTATTACATTAGTCGTTGTGGTAAATGTCAAAATCTCGTCATATGTTATGAAGAATTTTTTGAATCACTATTAAAAGTAAAGTCTCAAGGCTCCGTATCGTAATATCTAAGCTTTGATGGCGATTTCGGGGATTGGCTGATGGTGCTGTGCTTAGAGCAGGATTATTGACGCTGTCAATGATTTGTGAGCGAACGAGAATACTAATGAGCTGATTATACCCTGCCTGCATTAGGAATACTGACTCAAAGAGGCGGTCGTCGTCGCGCCCCCCCCCCCCCCCCCCCCCCCCCCCCCCCCCCCCCCCCCCCCCCCCCACACCCCCCCCCCCCCCCCCCCCCACACACACACACACACACACACACACCCACACCCACACAGAGACACACGCTCTTCAGGATTTGCCAACGAATTGATCTTTGGGAGGTAGCTGATATGAAAGCAGTCTTCTGGCGATAATTGTCAAGTTCTGTAGTGCGGAGCTTTCGTAGCTACTACTACGATGAATGATTCCAGATAGATTTGGAAGTATCTTATTTCGTGACATTTTGCTATTTGTTGCACGAATATATTCAGGTATTTTCTTGATTCTCTGCATTTTTTTTAACCTTTTGGATTATTCTTCATTTATTTTATTTGAATGTAAAATATTCTATTTTGTGGAAGAATATTTTGCTAGATGATAATTATTAACCTTAGTCCAGTTGAATGTTTGCACATAATAATAATAATAGTAGTTCTATTGTTTTCACGCACTTTTTGCTTTAGTTTTTATAGTTTAAGTAATTTAAATTTGTAAAATGTTGAATGAAGACATTGAGCTCATTGACATCCATAGCTTTCTTAATTTTTTTTTTTTATTCAAATTTTTAGGTCTTAATGACTTCCTACTCGGTCGCTGGGGAAGCAGAGATACTAATCTCTGTTGACTGCAGGCTCGGTTTTATGCTGTGCTGTTCTTATTCCCCGGTCTCAGGGGTTGAAGGCTCGTTGGCTCAGAAGATTATTCCCTAATTACCTTCTTTCTGTTAATGGAGTCCGGCTTAGCGAAGGATTAGCTTTCATTTCAAAGAGTGGATATGCTGTCCGTTAGTGATCCTTCGCTGACTCTTCATCTTTTTATTGATTTTATATAATGCTGATTTTGCGTCTTTTTAGTATATTGATTTTGCACTTTTCCAATGAATTGATTTTGCGTCTTTCCAACATAATGTTTGTGCGTGTTTCTAATATTTTGATTTTTCGCCATTCCAATGTAATGATTTTGCGTCTTTCCAAGATGTCGATTTTGCATGTTTCCAGTGTAATGATTTTGCGTCTTTCCAAGATGTCGATTTTGCATGTTTCCAGTATAATGATTTTACGTCCTTCCAATATATTAATTTCCAATTTATTGATTTATTCCAATAATGGATGCCAAGCACACACAGGACAGTTCGTCTTCTCTGTTTCCAGAAGTCGGAATTGATTTAGACTTTTCAGGTATGAAAATAATTCCACTATAACGTTAGAGTGCAGAGCAAAATTGCTTACATAAACGTAAAGCGCCTAGATTACTGAATCTTGTATTGAAATTTCAGTAATCTGAATATTAAAACAAAGTAACATAGGGCCAGATATCACAAACGCCTAAATTCCCTAACTTTATTTTGGAATTTCAGTAATCTGAATTTCAAAGGAAAACACCATCCATGGACCAGATATCACAACCGTCCAGCATAAGAGAAGAATGAAACTCAAGAGTAATAGTGAACACTCTCATTTGGACGGCGAAATTGAATTATTGGCTTCCAATGGTTGGTGGGAACTTTGAAAGAGAGAATAAATTTGCATGCTTGCCCGAGAGTACACTCACTATTACTGCTAGCTCTGTTAAATTGGTTCTCGAACCTCATTCTGTCGAAAGTCTGATTCAAGTTTCGCATCAAGATTATTGCTGGCTGTTTTTTTTAGGGCTCCTGTTCACGATTACCAGTATTGGAAACAGATCCCATTCTGATCTCGCTGCATTTTGCGATGGATGAAGTTCTGATTGAATCAAGTTTTCTCGGCGAACCAGTTAAACTTTGATCGTAACTTAGCCGAAGAAATAACGAAGTTCGTATTGGATCTGATTTGAATTCAAGTTTTTTTCTTCTCGGCGAACCAGTTAAACTTTGATCGTAACTTAGCCGAAGAAATAACGAAGTTCGTATTGGATCTGATTTCGTCATGGGAAAAATAATGAGTCTTCATGCAAGTTGGTATAATTGCGTTATTACTGGATATCGATTAGATATCCACATTCTCTTGAAATTAATGGGTGATTTGATACGGTGGGAACTGATGAAGATGGAGAGGTTTTTCTTCATGGATTATTTAATCTCTCTCTCTCTCTCTCTCTCTCTCTCTCTCTCTCTCTCTCTCTCTCTCTCTCTCTCTCTCTCTCTCTCAAATTATTTACGTTTTATCATATCGAAAACACAAGTATTATGTCCGTGTATATATATATAGTATATATATATATATATATATATATATATATATATATATATATACACGTATAAACGCAGCACACACACACACACACACACACACATATATATATATATATATATATAATATATATATATATCATATCTATATATACTATAATATATATTATATATATTTATATATCTATATCTATCTTAATAATATATATCTATTATATATATATATATATATATATATATATATATATATCTATTTTTATCTCTATATCTATCTATTATTTATAATACTATATTATTATATATATAGATATAATATATTAGTTATTATGTTTGTATGTATGTGTGTGTATACATACATACATACTACATACATACATACATACATACATCAGTGTCACATTATTATACCCAGTTCATTATATCGACTCTCAGTAACTGACAAAAACCAACCTCTCCCGTTCTTCGGCTGCTTGTAAAAACATTTACTTAAAATTTTCCCCCAACAAAAATCCTTCTCCAATCTCCTGTATTTCTCTTCACTTTCACCAACTAACACTGCATTATCTGCACCCAGTCCCAGCACTACAATCGCTTTTCGTATTCCAAGAATGTACGTCTGTGTGCTCATTTCGAGGTCACCTGACCTCTTTCATGACACCTTCCATCGGAATGACAAGAAAACCATTAACCGTTATGCCCACCAAAACCGTTCCTCAAACCCCCTTTTACATTCAATTAATAACTTTCCAGTCCATTCTATCAAAGTTTTTTTTAGAAACTTCTGACCGCGCCAAATGAATGATAAAATTGTATTACATAAATACGACCAAAATTCTCTTAACAATATTTTAAAACAATTTTCTTATAATAACCATTAGATCCATACACGCCCATTTTCTTTAAGGTACACCAGTCTCCGTTACCGATCCTTCAATTTTAGCACCATCCGCTTAGACTTTGCCGTCTAAAGAAGCAAACAGATTTTGCGTTGGGACGTTCATAAATTTCAAAAAGGCAGTTGAAAAACGGCCACCCACATTTCCCGGAATGTATTGCAACATGAACATTGAATTATTCGAAACATTCATAACTGTGTGAAGCATTGCTGCCGTTCTCTGGTTCGCTGATTGCATCATCCAAATTGATTGAACGGGGTCCAAGAGGCATTAGAGTCAGCTGAACCGGTGCTCAACTGGGTTTCTGAATACGAGGTGAAATACATTTTGCTCAGTGGATCATTTCGTAAAAAAAAAGGTTTGTGTCAGTTTTTGGAAGGAATGTCAATAACGTTTTTCAAAAGATTTTTGGAGCACTATAGTTGAAAATAATTTCTATGCGATGACTGGATTTTAATAAGTGCATGAATAAATGAACACTTATTGAGTAAGCATTAATGAGAATTTCGTTTATATATAATTTTCATTAACTGATAACATAGAATTCCACCCAGGATTCAATTTGACCAATTTTGACATCACGATGAATGATATCGTTTCGAGTATTATAAAAGCAATTTGTCAAATTTAGCCTGACACGTTGTCTAACAGAAAGAGAATTGCTAAACCGATCGGGACTGGGATGCAACGAATTCCAAGATTCCTGAAATAGCACGGACACGTGTGATCGTCTTGCTATTGGGTACTTCAGTAATTGCTTGTTAAACATAGAGGCCAGTGGTTTAATGGCCAGTGAAACGCTTAGGGTCCGTTCGTGTCTGAAGTAGGAAGTGATTTGTGTTGGAATTTGTCTCATATGCTTTAGTTTGTCGAGATAGCCCGTGACCCACAAACATCTGGGGAGGTGAATGTAAATTATATGTATGTATATATATATATATATATATATATATATATATATATATATATATGTGTGTGTGTGTGTGTGTGTGTGTGTGTGTGTGTGTATATATGATATATGTGCTTGTGTGTGTGTGAAATTTATTGTATATATATATATATATGTATATATATATATATATATATATATATATATATATATATATATATATATATATTATATATATATATATGATGTCAATGATATAGTACTAATCGCATAGATGAAATATCTACAGAATCTCTCCGGTTTAATTTTTCCTCAGGGATCAAACAGAGAAAATGTATTTTAGAATCTCTTTTTCAACATACTGAACCTGGAAATTTTCCCATTTTCGTGGCAATGGATGGTTTTATCACGGCGTCTTTTCTTCGGTGTGTAAACTTACGAAAGCTCTATTCCGATAATTTTTTTTCAAGAGATGCCGGTGAAAACTTAAGGATTCCTCGTTATCCTGAGCTCCAGAGTTTGATAAAAACATTTTCCGTGAGGCAGGCGGATATTTATTATGTTGGAGAGTTTACAAGGATTGACGAAGATGTTGTTTATTGAGACACGGGTCAAACTTGGAGTTCATTGTTTATAAATATTTATAGGTGTCTTTAGAAGATATAATGTGTAACCCTGCTTTGCGAGTCATTTTTTTGGTCTGGTTCTTTAAGTATGGCAGTTTCTTCAATTGCATTAAATGATTATAATGATAGTAATGTTAGGTGATGTATCAGGCTATAAAGTCTGCTGAGTTTCAGTTGGCCGAAAGCGAGTTTCCACAATTTTTCTTTATTATTTCATTTTTTTTTATATAATTATGGGTTCTTTGTATATATTAAAATACTCTGTCCGGTCAGCAGTAAATTCGAAGTTTTTATCGTTACACTAATGATACTGTCCGTTAATGATACGTCTTTTCTTGCTCTGTTTTGTTTTTAATCCTGGCTCTTTCTGGTTCGATAATTTACATGAGTTTCCCTCGAATTGTTACAATGATCGAACTCAATCTCATTAGGGATCTATAACAGTTATCCTTGGGATGTCGATTTTTTTTTTTTTTTTTTTTTTTTGCAGGACAAAGGAAGATCACTTATCATTTTTGAACAGATTGATATCTTTCCTTTAGTGTGCTTCCTGTGTTTTTTGTGAACTTAAAGAATGGTTAAATCCATTATTTTATCCTTGCCTTATTCACCAAGTCAGCAAAACAAATGCAATATACCCCGAGTACGGAATGTGATGAGAGTTTGTTAACTTATGCAAATGTAAAATGGCTCCATTTGAATCTTATGCAAATGAAACGAGGCAGGCCTTTTACTGATAGCCTACACAAATTGCAGTAAATGACTCATGACAAGGTCTCATGCCATGTGGTGATTTGTTGACGTAAGGTTGCAGAACGAATGGATATTGAAAAGGCAGAGTTAAATTTTAAGTAAATGAAAAAGGTTTCTTTTTTGCCTTTTGTGTTTGCCCGTTTGTCTTTCTGCAAGATATCTCAAAAGTAGGGATGGATTTAGATCTGAACCCAGAAGACTTTGGTTACAGTATAAGATGTAGCCTGATCTGGAGATAGATCCGGTATTTTCTCTTTCATATAATTGCTTCAACTTTCTGAAATATGATCGTATGTACTTACGATTTATTAACCGAAATGAGATGACTTACCATGTCAAAATATGTTGTAGGTGTTGGCGGTGGTTCAGTAGTCATGTAATTATCAAGTTAGTCTACCTGGCTTGTTTCCTTGGGCAATACGACATTTTTCTTGCGTTTTCTCTCTTAGTCTTATAGCTGTGTTCTCTCACAAAGCCGCGCAACTGGATCAGGTCGTCTCTTCCTTATAGCAAGAATCTAATCACATTTAATCCTTTAGGGTTACTTTTACCGTATCCATATACTTTTCTCGCATTCAACAAATGGACCATCTTTTCAATCCCACGCGGTACCTGAATTTTAGGAAATGGATTAATATGAAAATATCAGAATGCCGAGATGGGGTTTAGGAGTGTAGGCGTTGGAGCGTTTGAAAGGTTGATATATCAGGAGTGAAAGAGCTTATTAGGTGGAAATTTCCAGTTGTTGAAGGTTTGGTTGTTCCGTATCTATATCTAGCGACGAATTAAGGATGTATATTTGTTGAAATGAAAATGAAAACAGGATTTTTCTATTTGATTATCTTATTGATAACATCAAGATTGGTATAAAATGCTGTCGCCTACAATAAAGGTAACAAATAGTAACAGAGAAAATATACCAATGGAATTACTTGTGCTGATGAACTTTGATCCCTAGGCTTTCAAACCCGATGAAAGGTAAATCATCCTACAAATGAGAAGTCCTGGGAACGTCATTTTAAAAATCTTCGTTTTTGGATGACTGACCATCTGTACATTTTGCATTTCCCGTTACAGTATGTGCTCGGTACCCATAGGGTCAGATTTCCCCTCGAAATTCGACGTCCAGGTAGGTCAATTAGCAGAGGTTATAGCTTAGGTCACTGAGTGGCATTTATAATGGTGATGTCTAGAAACCTTTAGTCTATCGGTTTAACTGATGAAAAAGCAAAGTTGACTATCCATCTTGAGGCGTGAATTTGGCCTTCGTAAATACTTGTGCAAGGGAGTTAGTATTAGGGACTAGAGCGTCCTCTCTCTCTCTCTCTCTCTCTCTCTCTCTCTCTCTCTCTCAATGTTTTTCCATGGTTCTCCTCCTTATCATAATTAGAAAACGCGGTATCTTTTAATATCTTGACGTAAAATGTGTCATTTCTTGATAAGATCCAGATTGGTTTGTGAATCATGGTTATGTGGCGGTTTGTGACCTTTCTCAAAATGGAATGAAAGACGCAGAGGGAATGTGATTCATTCGAGTTATCTGTTATGAAATCGGAAAGGACTGTTTAGGAAGATAAATGAAAATAAACCATGTTGTGGACGAGGAGTTATGCTTTACAGAAGTGAGTGTGTCCGTGTCTTAATATTTATATAAATCTCGATTTAAAAAAAAATTATGCATGCGATCCGCACAAAAAATCCGAAACAGCTACTGATTGTCCAAGGAAATTAATTTAACTTTTTTTTTTTCACCAAACTAAAATTTTGAGAAAGAATATTGCATCCTAGCCAGATTTCTTTAGTTACAGTTGTATCTCTGAGACAGTTTCTTCATCGTAGGATTGCGGATCTAAAGTATGAAATGGTCACGGTTTTCTTCCATACCATAACTGCCTATTCAAATTTATCATAAATGGGAGGTTATTTTCGTTTTATATAAAAAAAAACTCTACGATGGTTCCATGTATTCGAAATTAAGATATCTACGAGCATAATTCTCTCTCTCTCTCTCTCTCTCTCTCTCTCTCTCTCTCTCTCTCTCATGTAGCAGTACAGTGGCAAATTATAAAGTCACTAGACCTGAAGGGCGATCGTCAACTGAGAAAAATCAACCATTATTTTGCTGTTGGTGTAATTAGCAGAACTTTAAATGTAACATAATTTTATAACCAATATTACAAGAATAAATGACATTCCTTTTTCTTGAGATAAATTGAAAGAATATAGAAAGAGTTTTTGAAAATGATGTTCAATTCGAAATGATGCAAATGTGGAACGTATTCCTTTGATACATTGCATGTCAGAGAGGAATAATTTGGAAATCCTGCGTTAGTGTACCAAAAAATCCGTGTCCTCGTTTATCACGTCATAGGAAGTTGATTGGTCTGGGTCGAAAGCCAATTAGGCTGCTCGCCCGGCCTGACGTTACCTGGATTCCTGAATGCAATATGCATTATAGGTTGTTCCATAGCGTAACGCTCTAAAAAGAAAGTGGCAAAATTCCCAGTTATTTTTTTACGGGAAACTTTCGTTCATACATCTTATAGGGGGCGGAGAATTTTTTATTTTGATAGTTTATTAAATCTTGGTTTTATTTTTATAATTTTTTCCTTTAATATCACCCAAGTGCAAAATGTACATGAGTAATAAAGTTCCAAGAAATGGAGATTGTTCGTCATCGTAGTTTTTGTTATTAGATTCAATGGAGATTTTATATGATTCGATGGATTGCAAAGCCCCTTTCATGATGTGTTAATGTTCTTTGTCACGTATAACACAAAGGATTGAAAAGATACATTTGTTTCTTCCTGCTATGTGACCTGGCACTAATCATAAATCGATTTTTTTGCTGAAAGTGTGTTAAGTTACATGAAACTCATGAGAAGAGTAAAAGGTTAAATTGATTGCATGGAAGTTTATGATAAGCAAATGCTTGAATGAAATATGCAGACTAAATTCGTTTTCAAGTTGAATGTAGTACGATCTCATATTTCAAAACACTGGTTTTATTGTCTACTTCGGGTTAAAGGCAACTAACTTTGATATCTTATACATATAACTATAATGTTTTAGCGTAGTTAACTATGCAAAGCCAATTTGAAAAATAGCCATTATGTGCCTTCAGCTATCAAAATTACAAAAAAGTAATCTAATTAGCAGTGGAGATTGGTATGAGAAAATGCAAAATAAGAGGAAAACTAAATAGCATTCTCTATGAGAGCCTGAATAACGTTCTCTAAAAATTATCAGAAAGATAACGAGGAAGTGTGCCAATTCTATCCCAATAGCCCTCAGGGAACATTTGTTTTCTTTTGAGCTTACGTTCCTGAAATGTTAATGCTTTAAAAGAAGTTACAAGCTGGCTTCAGAATTTTGCCAATAAAGAGCAAACAAACGCAGGGGATTTGCAATGACCCCTAAAAGAATAAATTAATGGAAAATGAACAAAGGATATATTCTGTCACTGCATTAAAAAAAATAAAAAACTGGTTTCATGTCCCTGACAGTAAGCCACAGGAGACAACATCCAAAGCTTCTATCCCATCAGACCAGAAAGGTTATATCATTTTGAGTTTATTTTTTTACAAAGAACCATTTTATATTTTTATATTACACCTTCCCCCGTGTTTCCATTTTTATCGGTTTGGAACTTTATTCTCTCAGGCTTGCTCTGCTTTTTATTGGCCTCTTTGGCTCTTTTTGTATATTTTGAATAATGATGAGAGACATAAATATTCCACGTACCGAAAAGGAAGCACTGCGAATCAAAGCTGCATTTTGAAAAGGATGAACGGAAAGTTTATTTCAGATTCAGAGTTTTGTAGATATAAAATTCAGTTTGTGTGACTAAAAAAGATTAACAAAAGGGTCGAAGGGAGTTCTGCCTTAAACATTTACCAATATATAAGATTTAAATTTTTCCCATATTTTTGGGTTCAGTTTTTTCGTTTTTATAGCGAATTTCAGTATGCGTAAAGTAAAATATTTGTTTTTAAATATTTATTCGTTAGTTAAAATGTTAATAGGCCATGATGTACATAATGGTTTGTCAAATTTTGGGATGTTGAAAAGGTAAGTTACAAAGCAAGCATAAAAAAACCCTGGGTACTTTGTATCTTGTGGGTTGCTTGGCCTTAAAAAAATATACCCTTTGTCTGAAGATATTTTCGTGTGCTAGTTTATATTTTATTGTAATTTTAACACAGTTGTTTGTCTTCATTTACGTAAATACGTGCCCATACCTGATTCCAGACGAAGCAGTAGAGTTAATTTAGATTGTTCACTATGTTTTTTTTATGATGCTACGAAGGTCTACACTTTTATAATAATAATAATAATAATAATAATAATAATAATAATAATAATAATAATAATAATAATAATAATAATAATAATAATAATATCATGTGAGGTAGTCATGAATACTTCACGCCGTTATTTAAAAATATTTGGTGTGATTTTCCAGTTTTGTATTGAACTTGATGGTCTATTCTGAATTTAGTCATTCATGAAAGTGATGTTGGGATTTTCCTACAGTAAATTCCTACAAACTCTCAACTCTTCGTTGTACAGAATGAATTCGGTTAGTACTGATTTTTCTTGCAGGAAGAGAAGAAAAGATCAAATATATTTATTTATTAGGCAGTAGTCAATATTTTTGTTATTTACTTCCTTATAAAACGAGAGATCTGATGAAATTTGTCGAGATTCGGTTTTCTCTTACGGATCTTAAGAGAAGGGAAAAAATATAATGAAAAATTGCTCAGCCCTGGCTTTGTCTTTCTGAGAAACGCTGCTGTTCCGGGAAGCTTGGAATTGACGATGATTAGAGGAAAATCAAGAGGGAAGCGGAAGCGAAAGGGATGGAGGGCGTATATGAGTATGTGTGGTAGAAAGAAATGGCATTTGCATTAAGGAGAGAGAGAGAGAGAGAGAGAGAGAGAGAGAGAGAGAGAGAGAGAGAGAAATTGTTCATTAGAATAAGCAACCGAATGTGCGTATGTGTTAATTTGTGTTTGTAATGAATAGTGTGTGTAAAAATTTGAGAGAGAGAGAGAGAGAGAGAGAGAGAGAGAGAGAGAGAGAGAGAGAGAATGTGTACATGTACATGTGTACGTATATTAGTGCGTATTAATGTACTAATGAAAGAGAGATGGAATTTCTTTCTTCAGCGACATTTCACCGATAATGATTAATGGTAAGATTTGTCGTGAAACATTCGGACCCGATATTTTTCAAGCTTTCAGAACTATATTCATTTATAATTTTGGGTGGGAAGAAAGAGAAATACCACATTACCTTGGCCAGATACAAATCGTATATTTATCCCTTTACCCAGATAACATCATTTTACGTCGTCTTCAAAACCATTTAGACAGCAATGTCATCATAACCTAAAATTTTTGGTTTTATATTCCCTGCGGAATTGCTTCCTAACGTTGGTAAAGATGGCCTGTCTCCACATTCATACCATGATGTAGTATTTATTTCTTTGCTGTAAAAGAAAAATGTCCTGAGGTATGCAATCATGCAAGAAAAATATAATGAATACATAGTTCCCATTAAAGAATGTGGTTTGTAGTTACTAGTATTTGGCTAAAGTGTTGTATAATTTGACATTAGTGACATATATTATGACTCACAGTAGATAACCAAGGCAAGAAATTAGTTATTCCGTGAAATATAATTTGAGAAGTAAAAAACGCTTTAACAAAGTCAGTTGGATTCGTTTGGTCACACACGCTTTATATATATATATATATATATATATATATATATATATATATATATATATATATATATATATATATATGTGTGTGTGTGTGTGTGTGTGTGTGTGTGTGTGCGTGCGTGTATGTGAGTATGTTTGATGGCATATAACTTAGAGGTTATTTGGAGATAGATAACTGTGTGCGTGTGTGGTGGTATAAGTGGGACACTGTTTGTTTAGGTTCTGTGTAATTCGGAGCTCCACTTTTGTAATGCCTACATAGTTACCAAGAGAGTAAAGTAATGTTAGAACTTTGGAAAGTAGCACAGCAAACAAAAACTCATGTTCGTGTGATTGGAAACGGGATTTATCTGTGAAGTCGGAACATTGATTCAGCGTACAATGATGATAGGAACGAGTTGCCAGAGACTGAGTTAAAAATTTTTTTTTGAAGATTCTTAGTAGAAGAGAAAGCCAAAATTCAGCATTATTAACAAAGGCTGTGAGTGATAGAGAAACTTGTTAGGAATATTAATGCATGTCAGAAGGTCAGAAAGGCGAACAGAAGCGTCAGAATCATAGTGCATTCTGTTCGCACATGTAGAAGAACTGGGATATCAGTGGAAGAAATGGGAATATTGTTCTATACGACGGAGTATCTTGAAATCTAGAGATTTCACTGCTTCTCTGTGCGGACAAAAATGCATTTTTCTCGGGACTAGTTATTCCTTCAAACTCGTTATATCATTTCATTCCAGTTTTTGTAGTGGTACATGAAATGTCGATAGATAGAAGATCCAAATCCCAGTCCACACCAAATTTTTTTTTTCAAATCAGTGCATGCGGATTGTTTGCCGTTGTTAGTGAACAGTTTGTAAGCTTTCGTAACAGAGCTTGGAAACTATTCATTAACAGTTACAAACAAATTTTGCAAAGTTCTGAGGAAAAAATTGCAAACATTGTTTCCGATTAAAGTGTTCTTGTGTGGAACTGTCTTAATTTTGCTCACGTTTACACCGGGAAACTTGCTTCCAAAACAAGTATTGTAAGCTTTGTGGAAAATGTCTGGATGCAGGAAAAAGTTTGCCTGAGTCATGCTTTACGATGACTCAGTTCATGCTTTTAGAGAGAGAGAGAGAGAGAGAGAGAGAGAGAGAGAGAGAGAGAGAGAGAGAGTAATCAAAATTAGATTATGCTTACTTTCACAGTCGTCTTACAAGGCTTCTCTTTAAAGTAAATAATACACGTCTTCCGGTGTTTATTTTGTTAACTGAGAAACGAGGATTCTCCGTTTCCCTGGAGGCTCGTTAAGTGGAAGCATTTGCATCCATCATCTTTAATTGTATTTTTCTCTAACCACTTGTAACGCCAGTGTGCCAGAGAAAGAGTAAATCTCTCGCCAGGATAAAAATAGCATGAGCGGTTTTACGAGCATTTCATGAGAGAATCCTTGATGACGTCAATGCAAATTGAGACTTGGTTGCGAGCCTTGTCTTTTTGGTTACTTCCGTTGTCCTGAGATGAGGCCTTTCTTTAAGCCGTGACCCTTGTATAACGATTGCATCACCATGAAAGCTTCCCGAATTGTTAAACCTGCTTCTTTACGAAAAGGTGTTTCAGACTTTTTATTGTTTGGCGAGAGTCACTGCAAGAAAACCGGATGTTTCTGGACTTGAACGAAAGGAAAGGAAGTGTACATTATGAATGCACCTTCCTTTCAGAAACCGTCAATGTTCTTCATTGAAGTAATATTTTCGAAGTTAATTGTTTCAGCAGATACATGAGATGTAATCGAGATCAGTTGTTGAGAAAAAAAAAAGGAATTTAAGCATTTTTTTCTCAAATAATCACGAAACAAGACAGTACGTTGAACATATTCCCATAATAAAACATATGAATTTATACTATAACGCTAACTTCGGTAGTATTTGCATGCACAGGGATGGTAAGCAAACAATAAATATAATCAGTCGATGTGATCTAGCGTTAGTTGTACTGAAACTGGAAATACATAAAGCAGAAATCTGATAAATGATTAGCGAACTCAGGGGAGTTAAAATATGATAAAATGAGGTTGAAAAACGAAAAAAAACTTATTTACAGAAGACTTCAATTGTCGCGTTTGACAAAGTTTCATTATTATAAAAATAATATGAGACATTTTCGAATACTCAGGCAAAATTCACAATGTCAGTGAACATGCGATACATCATATAATACTTTAAATTGGGACTGGAATGTGCTTGTGTGTATATATCCGTAAGTTCAAGAGTTTGGTGGGGTGGGGGGAATTCCAGCTCAGTGTTCCTTTTTTCACCAAGCTGCTATGTCCTTTTGAACTGACAGTATCGTATTTCATATTTATGAAGTGTAGAACAAGTGAGAAGATCTCGGCTTCATATCTAGTAAATCTGAGATATATTTAGTTTTTGTCATTATTTATGGAAAGTCAGTCAAATAAGTTTTTTATTCAAACCCTTAAATAAGATGTAAATTTTGGAATGTGTGAAGAAATATAAGAGAAACCGAATACCCTTTGGTAAACGGGATCATTACTCAGTATTGGTTAGTCGTCATTGACTGGGAACTCTCTCTCTCCTCTCTCTCTCTCTCTCTCTCTCTCTCTCTCCTCTCTCTCGTCTCTCTCTCTCTCTCTCTCTCTCCTCTCTCTCTCTCTCTCTCTATATATATATATATATATATATATATATATATATATATATATATATATATGTATGTATTATATATATATGTGTATATATATATATGTATGTATATATATATATATATATATAATATATATATATATATATGGTCAATGTTAGTTCGTTTTTAGTACTTGTATGTATTGCCATTTGCAGCCAAAAATACTCGTAACCAGTTGATAGTTTCCAATTTTATCGACAACTTTAAGTTCTTAAAAATAATATTTTTTTTTCAAGAAAATGGAGATTGACAGAAATCTTTTGCTTGAAACTAGCATTTTCCGTCCTGATAATTTCCTGATTAACTCATATAACCTCGGAAGTTAGAACTTTTCATCATTTATAATTAGGAGTCTAAAAATCCCCATGAACAATTTACAATACCGAAAGACTTAATATAGCTTTTAATAAGGTAGATAATGCAACTGGCACTATTAATGCATAAGAAAAACTAGGGAAATATAGTCTGCGTCATATTTTAAAAAATCAGATCATTGGAGACTGAGCTTAATGGCCTGCTCTAAGGGAGTCCATTAGACCAGACAGGATGAGTCGTAGTTCCCAGATCCTGGATATATTATAAGGAACTTCTCATTCGTTTTTTTTCCCATAATTTTGCTAGCCAGATCGAAAACCTTCGTATTTTAGAGGAAAAATCAAACTAAGATTTTAAAGACTAGTATTTTTGTTATATGATGCTTCAGCTATTTAACATACTTTTTCCTCAAGGACCTCGATATATTAAAGAAAGTATTGATATTAATTCAAAGTTATTCTGCTCGGTCAAAAGCGAGGTGAACTCTGATGCCAGACGTCGGAAGTTTGTAGAGGAAGAGAGGTAGTTATTAGTAAAGT
>NC_061108.1:116815399-116845399 GCF_015104395.2 Macrobrachium nipponense
GTTATTTATCGCGAATGCCAATGGATCGTGGCCTGGTAATCAAACTTTAATATAGGTTACTGAAACACAAGATAAATACAGGTGCGATTAAGTCGTCACCATCGTAACATGTGTGACAGGTTAGTTTTTAATGCAATTAGATAATGAAGTAAAGCACTCTGCTGTGTGTGAATCTGTATGTATATTTTAGATTGCATCGTCTGATATCGAGAAACAGTATACATATTTTTTTTTCAGCAAACGCAAACCAGGGAAAAGCAATAAACTGTCGCAATGAGTTTAGACAGAGTGACCAGATTTCAATTATATGGCCTTTTTTTCTTCTTCTTATTTTTAGAACTGAGATACACGAGCAGTTAATGAAATAGAATAGTAAATGAAACGACGCCGAAGATGAGTATATTCGGTATTTTACATTTAGTTTGTTTAGCGTCCCTTCTTTTATGACATTGGAAATTACCTGGAACTATCCATTTTATAATGACCCCGAATAGGGATAAAGCTCAATTTTATAGTTATGTAAAGGCATAATGAAATCCTGAATAATTGCCAGATTTGAACTGAGAAAAGTGAATACTGGATGACATGCCCTTTTCCTTCAGTTTTTTTTTTTTTTTTTACTGATTTTATTTTTATACCGTTGTCTATCATGTAGTTTTCATTCTTTTTGTTAATTTGTTTATTCGTTCATTTGTTATTTTCATTATTATTTTACTATATTTCCCTACCCTTGTATATCTGTGTGTCTGTTTTTTTTTATTCAGTGATTTTTCCAACAGAAAAGCAAGATTTTATGTCAAATGTTTGTCAGAACTTGTATATTTTTGGCGTCAGTCTGGAGAACCTTATACGATACATGAGCCCAGCGGCATGTTGTCAAGTACTAATTTAGTTACTATTGCCATAAACCTATTTAAAATGCACTGCCAGTATAACAAGGAGAGTGTTGGTCGTGGAAGGATTTTACTGAACCGACTGGCTCATTTATTGTTAGTTTAGAAATTTAATTAGTATCATACAGATTAGATCGGAGGTTGATAGAAACCATTATTATAATTGCCTGGAACAATCTTTTAGCAAAAACCTGTTGAACGTCTTTTAAAGCACTCTCTCTCTCTCTCTCTCTCTCTCTCTCTCTCTCTCTCTCCTCTCTAGAATCTTATTCCCTGAATTTTTTCCTATAATTGCCTCGACCTCCATTTCTTCCTCCTCGTTTCGTTGAAGCGGATCCAATTATCTTCTCCCCGTAGGTTCCAAACTGGTTAATAGAGAAAAGTGATTTTCGTGTTTAAAGGATTTATTTTTAAATCTGGAAGAGTCTTCTTCATGGATTTTAATTTAGAGATAACAGGACAGACTGGTCGAAAAGGGAAAACGCCTTTGGGAGAAATATCGACCACCTCTTTTCAGAGGATGTCTCTCATTTTAACCATACCATACCTCTCTCTCTCTCTCTCTCTCTCTCTCTCTCTCTCTCTCTCTCTCTCTCTCTCTCATTTCCTTTACCACCTTAGTCCCAGAGACCTTCGAAGTTTTGCTTCTTGCTCACCCTTTTTTAAATTTAAAGCCTTTCCTGGTAAGAATAGTGTGTGCTTTCCCATTCTTTACAAATACGTTTGTGCGAGAAAAGCTGCTCAAGTTTGGTTAAGAAAAATTTTTGGTTCGTATTAAATATTAGAATCAGAATTTGCTTTAAGCTTGGTAAAATGTGCTCAGGTGCTTACTAGATAAAAGAACCGCAGTAAGTGAAATTATTTTTGCTTTAGATTCCTTTCCAAAATATGGAATGAGGAAAAAAGAGTAGGATGATGGAACTTGTGATAAATGAAAGAAAATCAGAAATATAAGCAAAGGAATGAAATAATACGGAGAGAGAAAGATATATTAGGTTGAGTCTTGTAAGTATTTTTGAACAATGACATCCAAGGAATGTTCTCTTGAGATGGAAAAACTAAAATGGTAACTAAAACATTTTAATTGGCTTGCTTAATAAGACTGGGACTCAGACTGAAACTATATTGAAGCAAGACTATGCAGCAGTCTATAGTAGATTCACATCAACCGTGCATCTAATGTCTAGGCCAGTCCCTTACGACGCTTCTGATTGGCTGCTGATAAGCCAACCACAGGGCAGGAAACTCTCCGTCTCTCTCGAGAGTTCACATGGGCTGGATGTATGTTCCACCTCTCCTGAGGGATACGTCTTTCAGGAGAGGTGAAACATACATCCTACCTATGTGAACTCTCTCGAGAGACTAAGAGTTTCCAGCCTTGTGATTATCTTATCAACAGCCAATCAGGAGCCTCATAAGGGACTGGCCTATACATCAGATGCACGGTTGATGTGAATCTACTACAGTAAAATATTTACCGCTATTGGGATAAAAATCATGTTCAGACAGTTGAACTGTGTGTAAGAGGGTTTGTCACTGATCAGTTATTATTGAAAGAATATTAGGAATCAGATGAAAGGATATTGTGAGAAATTATTGATTGGATAATGATGAGAAGATTAAGTTCTCGACCAAAAACTTGTCATAACGAAATAAATTGTATTTGATGGTTTAGAGATGTTTGCAAAAT
Organism: Macrobrachium nipponense; assembly: GCF_015104395.2. Lineage (NCBI taxonomy): Eukaryota > Metazoa > Arthropoda > Malacostraca > Decapoda > Palaemonidae > Macrobrachium > Macrobrachium nipponense. The sequence goes on from NC_061108.1 coordinate 116,817,983, forward strand.
CCGTGGGACAGTCTTTATTGCCGGTGTCAGTTGAACCCATCCGGATACCAAAGGCGGTGAAAGACCTGTTGTTGTTGGAGGAGAACGATGATGCATGACGCTTTTGATGAGTGTTCATTAATTTTGTGGAATCGAAAACACAGGAAAGTCTTGAGAGACCGAATCACAAATCGGCCTTGAGGGCGATGATGGTGATGATATATATATATATATATAATTATATATATATATATATAATAATATATTATATATATATATATATTATATATATATATATATATATATATATATATATATATATCATAGTATTAAATTATATTTAATTAATAATAAAAAATAAATTAAAATATATTTATATAATATTATTTATACTATATAAATTATATATAAATATATGTATTATTAATATAAAATATATATATATATATTATATATATATATATATATATATATAATATATATAATATATATATATTAAAGTTCTCGAGAAAGGAAAAGACTTTTCATACGTACGCATAAATGAATATATAAAATATTATGTGACCGATTCAAGGTAGCCTTTTGAGGTTCGCTTATGGTTGTAATGCGGTCAACAGAATTGCATGGTATTCATTACGTACTGGATGGTATGCCATTGAACGACTTATCTTCATGAATATCGTATTAAACTTTTAGTGCTTTTTTTTTCATCATACTGAACATGGACGTCTTATTCCATTTGGTATTTTCCTCTTTTTAAACAGTACTGACATAATATTCTATCATATTTGAGAAAAAATGTAATCAGTAAAATAGGCTAGTATTTATTTCCGTAGAAAATAAGCCTTTCCCTGAGAACTTAATCCTATTAGGTTTTTATGGAACTTATGATTCCTGCATTACTTGTTGTTCGTTCAGTTAAAATAGTTATTTATGTGAAATTTAATTAATTTCTTGATGTTATTTGTCTTTGTTCCTCGTGTTTTCTGCATTCGCTGTAAGTGACCTTCAGTTTTCCTGCGTCTACTCAAGCCGTATTACTCATGGAATGAGTTTTGGCTCATTTTCTTTATTTAGTGAATGTTACAATACATTTTCACCAATGAAATTTTATAAGTGTTTGCCTCGACAGTATTTTTCATATTTTCCACGCTAATTTGCAGATTTTATTTATTTATCATGCGTTAATTTATTTATTTTTGACGGATCTCTCTTTCGTAGCGATGGTAATTGCCTTCCCATAATTATTCGTAAATTATTTTTTGCCCCCTTCTCCTTAGTCATTTAAGATATAATCACCCAAATTTACTCTCTTTTTGGATATCTTCTGATATATTTATCTTCATTTTTCATACTAACTATAGAATTTTATTCATTGCTCATACTAGCTACAAAATGGTATTCAGTTTTCGTTCTGACTACCAGATGTTACCGAACACCGATTCTGTGAAACACTTTATTACAAAGTCATATTTATTTCACCAGTAATGAAAGGTTTGGCCGTGTCATTAATTTTGTAAACGGTCGGAGCACATCTTTTTCCATTTTGGATTTGTCTTTTCCAAGAACGATGTCATTTCCAATATAAATAATAGAACACCATGATATACATACTATGCTATAGTTTACCTTTTGTAAATAGTTGCTGCTTCCATGAAAGTGTTTATTCAGTCAATATATATTTAATGTTTATCTTTTTTTTTATCCTGCCATCTCTTTACCAAATCTCTCTCTCTCTCTCTCTCTCTCTCTCTCTCTCTCTCTCTCTCTCTCTCTCTCTCTCTCTCTCTCATCTGGACATCGTTTAGACGCTATTTACCCATCTACTTTTACTCATCATCGATATCTCTTGGAGTTTCTTGTTCAGTGTTTGCTCAAGATTTTTTGGGCTTTGATATTTAGTGGTTATATCTCTTAACGGAATTATTCAAGCCCCTCTCATCCTCTAGCAGAATTCTGCTTGCTTGAATACTCTGTATTTTTGTTGTGTATTTCTCAATTTATTCCTGCATTTGATATTTTGAAATTTTATTTCTGTATTACTTTTATTTATGAACGTTCTTGTATACTCGTTGAATTTTAGCTCGAATAACGTGAAAGACTTTCGCCAATATTATATTCCATGTTTAAGTGAGTTCAAGACCTATTGGTAGGTTTAAATTGAAATTGAAGATCTTGGAATGTTATGAGTATTCTTGACAGTTTTTCTTCAAGCGATTTAATATAAATTTTGGTGGTAAATTAGTGTCTGGAATGCAGTTAATATTGATGAGGTTAAGGGATGGTTGGGATAGGGCAATTTCCCAAAACATCTTATGATACAGGAGATAGACAATATTTTACTATTATCTTTTTTTTTTTCTTCTTCTTTTTTTTTTTTACTCTTCTGGATATTATCATCTTACTCTCCATGTTAATTACAAGGGTCTTAAATTCGGTGAGATTTTAAAATAGCTTTTTCCATACGTTGAAATGTGTTTGTAAGTATTTTATGCAAGTAGTAGAGTGCACAAGCAGAGCACTGTACCGATAAAAGCAGTTGAATCGTAATTGCTTGAGGCGCCACGACATTTCTGCGGAAGGAATTGTGCTTATAGAACATAATGTGTAAAAGGCTTGTTTGACATTCGCTTTAATTTGTTCTTATGTATTCCATGCCATCTCTCAGGAATTTGTCGAGTGAATTATCATGTGACTTTAACCTCCCCTTTGAACTAAATTCACTATTTCTTCGTTGATGATCTTGTTGATGCAGTAAATGGTGCTACATCTGCCTGCTCCAGAAGTTATTGATGTTCACCAGCGACCCTTTCCTTACTGACGCTTTACATAATCGTCCATTCATTATCAGCTTATTAGAGACCCCACATATCTCTCCTAACCGGAAACTGGTGATTCAATGGGACGCGATTCATCGTTCCTCCCTTCCCAGCCATATGCGAGAGACCGCTATTCATCTCACGTAATCTTGTTAGAAGTTATCAGTGCGGATCTCGGTAGTGTTTCTCATTTTGGCTAATAGAACTTGAAGCTACAACATTCTACCCTCGAGATCAGTTTCATTCTCTGTATAGAAACTACGTTCCATACTCGAGACCAGTTTCATTCTCTTTGTATAGAAGCTACATACATTCTACCCTCGAGATCAATTTCATTCTCTTTGAATCGAAGCTACATTCTACCCTCGAGACCAGTTTCATTCTCTTTGTATACATTTTCTCTGCATTACTTACACTGTCACAGACAACACTAATTTTCTTTTAGTTGGTGGAAAACCGTAGTAACGGCTTGATAGACTCAAGAGTGTTTGGTACTCTGAATGCCAAATTCTGTATGATATTAAGACAGAGCAGTTATATATATGAACCATTGCTTTGATATCTAAAATATATATATTATTATATAATTTGTACAATTTGTTTTCCTCATTTTGTGCCTACCTCGCCCTGCCAGGTTTGTTGTTGCTTTCCCAGTCTTCCTACTGACAAAAATCAGAATTTTCTTCTAATAGTTTATGGTTTACTTGTTCTTGTAAATTGTTATAAATATATAGAGCCACACAGATCGACAGACAGGTAGACACTGCGTGTTATATTCTCTCTGTTATCTTTGCACTATTTTTAGAATCTCAGGCCATGAAACTTACAGGAAATCTGTAAAATTCCATGGTCATGTTAAGTGCTACAAGTATGCATTAACTGGCTATCGGAAGTATCTGAAATGATATTGATATGAAAGTAGAAAATTGTAATTATTCCAAGGTAGGAATAAACGTTATAAAGCTTGGTGCTCATATCCCTAAAAAGGAATGGTGAAAGCTGACATTCCTCACACATCTGAATAATATTCCATACAGGGAGTTATAAACTCTCGTAGACCTAGATTAGACTAAGACATGAACTATATGCAAAGTCTAAAGAATTGATAAAACTGAGGTAACAGGAAGAGCCTGGCGTGCTAGGCTAAGTTTATATTATAAACTAATAAAACTAATTTAGTATAGATGTATAAATAACATTATAGTCATAATTATAATTATGCTTTTATGAAATCTACAAGAACGTGAAATCGAGAACGCATTATTCCTCTTGTATCCAACATTCAGGGAGAATGTGTTGTGCTTGTTTCTGTTCTCTCTTCGTCTTCCTCTCTTTCTCCCATTTCTTTGAAAAAAATTTTCCAATTACATCCCCCAGCGTCACTTCCAAGCGGGCAACAATGTAATGCATTTTGAGTTCTGAATAGAAATGACATTTTTTTTTTTTTTTACGCATGCAAGTTGGGAGATATTTGAAGGAAATATCCTGTGAATTTCCAGCCGATTATTTCATGGTTTCCCGCCATTTGGTTCGGAATCCAGTTTTATATGCTCGTTTACTTAACCATTTATTTACTTATTTTAGATCCATCTTTACTTAGTATTATTTTTCCTTCACAGTAGAGACTAGGATGGTTGCCTTATTCACATTCATTTGCTTCGTTCATAAACGGCAAAAAAAAAAAAAAAAAAAAAAAAATGCAGTGGAATTAACTACTGACTTGGGAATCGACTGTAAAAAAAAAAGAAAACGAAAGAAAAACCTGTTAAACCAAATATCCTTTATCTTTATGACTCTCTGGGATTGTAATATCTGACCAGTGCATCTCAACCCCATTCACTTGGGGCTTCCATCGTAGATGTTCTCTACGTTTGTATACACTTTTATATTATACTTTTTTTCCGCTGTTTTATATTATACTTTTTTAACTGTTTTATGTTATACTCTTTTCAGAGGCCATTCCAATAGGTGAATTTTTCGTATTTTCAGCGCTTATTCTTATCACACGTTGGACTCTTTTGCTGTTGCAAAAAAGTTTTACCTCCTGTTACACCTTTCAAAACTTTTACTGTCATTTTCCCTTTCAGTGCTGAATTACCTCATAAGTCCCAGTGCTTGGCCTTTGGCCTAAATTCTATATTCAATTCTATTCACTTCTACAAAATGGGATTACAGATGTTTAATATTATTTAGATGAAAGATTAGTTACTGATTGATAGCACTGAGTAGGACTTGTTTTCTGAATAAAAAAGAAAAAAAAAATTGTAACACGCAGTTACAAAAGATGAGAAATATGGAAATGCATTATTGTAAAGAGGTTTGTATACTAAACAAGACTGATAACAAAGTTTTGAGATGACCTGGTCCAGCGGAAATAATGGCGAACAACATGGTGGCAAGAGGTTACTGTAAAAAGTGTTACATAAAGTTTATAGAAGAGGCATTGAAACGAAAGGGCCTTTCCATTCATGAGGTGAACGTTCGAGTAAACGATAGAGATGAATGGTGCTGTGGGGGTTAGGGGTTCGAAACGTTGGTGGTGAATTATCTTCTTGGGTGTATGAAGTGACTCATGTTCTGCGTCTCAGAAGTTGTAGCGTGAATGTAGCAGTGGCCATTGTCCCGTTTTTCTCGAGTAACCTCCTGTAAGGAGAAATATTACACACTATTCATTATATCATCAGCAAATCAGTGAAATTTTTATCCTGTATTTGCAATTATGAATGTTCATATTTTCCGATATCGTTTACTCCATAAAGGCTTCAACCTCCTCTTCCCACGAACATCTGTTGGTCCATAATTAGAGTATGCCGAATCCCTTCAGGTATTTGGGGGCCAATGGTGCATACATCAGAATGCAGAGTAAACGCCCTGGCTAAGGAGGGAATATTCAATACCTGGTGTTTGGAAGCCTACCACTGAATTGCAATTCCCAATACTGTTTACTCATTCACCTTTGATTGGTTGTGGTGCCAGCCCACCGATCATGATGTTGATAAAGATAAATATTGAACGTAGAGCCTTGATTTATCTTTATTATTATACATAGCTTGCTCAGTTTCATAGTTGTGTATCATAATTACTCTTATTCTTTTCCTGACTTTCAGCGCGAACAACCACGTCAATTTTTCGAGCTTAAAGCAGCTGTTGACTACTTTAAATAGCCATGGGGTCATTATGGGGGCACCTGTGTCACATCAGCAAATAGAAATAAAACAAATAGCTTAAGATAAACTGACATAATTGCTCTATTTTTTCACAGATTACCATAACTTCAGTCGTAGTAGTAAGCCCAATAGTTAGGTTATTATTAGTATCCTTGCATTGCAGACGGGTAACATGAATAATTTTGTCGAAATTATTGCTGTCCTCTCCTTTGCGCTCTTTTGAAGATGAAGGGGAAGAGTTAACAATAGTGATGAGTTCCCAGAATGCTTCAGTATTTGTATTTCCTAAAATGTCTTGCAGTCATTATTCATGACGAGTGATGTTCAGAGAATATTATTTCCGAAGAGAACCTGATAGCGCCTTTGCAGAAATCAGCAGAACTATTTTCATTTTAGGGTTTCCTCTGCGCTAGTAACGTCTGCACATTTCCCAAACGGTTGCTTGCCGCTCTGGTGTTCTTATTGAATGTTAAAAATTCTTTGTCACATTGCAAATCATTTCCTTCTGTAATACTACAGTAAAAAATATTTACCAAACCTTTAGAAATGGCGATCATCAGAGGCGAATAATTATAAAGTTAATATACTTTTTCATAGTCATAAATAATATCCGCTCCGTCTAGGGGAGTTCAAACCTCATTGCTTTTATAATCCGTTTTTTTTACAAATTTGATTTTCATATTATTGAGCTGAATTTTTTCCATGTGAAAATGTATCCATTTTAAATAAATAAATAAATAAATGAATAGATAAATACCAATAATGATAATCAGGATTTATTAACTGCGCTTTCCATTCGTTATAGCTAGTTACCACTACATTTGCACGTCCCATTCGTTATAGTTAGTTACCACTACATTTGCACGTCAGCCGCCTTTAAATGTACCCTCCCACGAGAACAGAGTGGAGACCGTGAACTAAAAAGTGTAAGGAATTTTTCAACTTTATAGTTGAGCATTTAATTGGAAACTTCATACAAACGATTTCATGCTCCCAGTAGCGTAGGTCGTTGCTATTTTACTCGATAAAAATATCATGAGTTGAAAATTATAGACTAACTTGTTAATCTTACAACTTTAAAGGAGAGAGAGAGAGAGAGAGAGAGAGAAGAGAGAGAGAGAGAGAGCTTATATGTTGGGTACGGCTTAGTATATTTCTAGGTACAATACTTGAGAATGATGAAAGAGAGACAGTTGGTTGTGCTGTGATATATTTTTGTGTACCAGCGAATGATATGAGAGAGAGAGAGAGAGAGAGAGAGAAGAGAGAGAGAGAGAGAGAGGGGCTGGCTATGTCACGATGTACTCTCTCCCTGACGGCAAATGATTTAGAAAAGGCCGAGAGAGAAAGTTTTTGTTCGCTATTGCCAAAGTGCCATAGATATTTTCAGTCCTTTCCCGCGTTAGTGCCCCCATAAAACTCTGTTAACGCCTGTTAATTGAGTCATACCGGATTGATAGGACAGGATCGAGCGTTAATTACTTTCGTTTTATTTGACATGTTAGCTTTTTACCAAAACGACTGCGTTAAACTATTTTGGCCCGCTGGGTCAGCGTGAACAAACGCGTGCGGTATTTATTGTTATTATATATGTAAAATGAGCGCACTCTTACTGTGGAACAATAGGAAAAGCCAATTAATTTACTAACAAGCTCCCGCAGTCTAGAATGCCCATATATTAAAGCTGTTAAAATCAGAGCTACTGTATGTTGTGTTTATGCTCACGTACACAATATACAGACTTGTCTTTTTAATAACTGTAGACGCAATAAGTGATTGTCGTGTTCCTCTTTCGAGTTTAATTGTATTGCACTGAGATAATGAATAATGTTTTTATCGTATCGTCATTGCATATCTTTAAAAAAAAATCCCCAATTAATTTTGTTATCCGTCTTTTCAGAAATTCTATGCAGATTTTACTTGTTTTACGGGTGGGAATTATTCAAAAAATTTCAGTACCAAAATATATTCTTTTTAAAAAGTCCTCTGGAAATTGAATTTGCCCGACTAACTTGTTTTAACGGGCGCATAGTTATTATTTTCTACCAAAACGACGTGGAATAGAACTCTATATTATGTGGTATACTGACCATGAGTTTTGAACTTTACTCTTTAATTAGAAAATGAAGGGACTGAAAAAAGGTAAAATAACTTTTATGATGCGATTTACTGTAATTTTCAGAGACAATTTTTTCTTTAATCAGTTATTGTCTCACCAGGTATGCATGAGGTCATTATAGCAAGTAAAAATAAATGTATCCGGTAAATGCTTACCAACGAAGAAAACCGCCATAACGCTAAAATGTACAATGATCCGATCGTGGAATTTTTCTAGAAATAAATGCTCATTCGTTGCAACAGCAATGGTAAAAGAAACGTTAACATTTAACAAGCGAGGGGCTGCCATGTATTTTTCTTTTGCTACATTCGGACGAACGATTCACGAAAAAGACTTGAACTTTCTCGCCCTTTGCAGGGGGCTTCCTGGCCTTAGAATTTCCTTGAAAGAAAGGTACAATTAAAGGCAGCGTCTCCGAACGCTGCATCTTTTTGATGAAACTTCGAAGGAGTGCAGAGGGATTCTACTTTTTTCATGAGAGAAGAAGACCTGAGACCCAGAAAAGGAATAAGTCTAATGGAACAGCACAATGCCTGTTCTTGTGCCGCTGGGTCTTGGTTTCTCTTTATACTGCGCATCTCGCGAAGTTCCGAAGAGATTGCTTTCGACTGTGTGCGTGTGTGTGTGTGTGTCTGGGCTTTATGGTTGGGTAAGAAAAGTGGTTTAACTTTTTACACCCACCAATGAAGGAGCTTATTTGTTTATCAGCGGGTGTCTGTTTGCAGTCCGCAATATACCTCAATTATATACTACAGGTGAATGTTAATCAAATTTTGTTGAAGAATACATTAGGTTTTAAAAGAGGTCTGCTTAAAGATATGGATGCTAGAATTGCGGGTTTTTATTCAGTAAATCGTTTAAGAAGGCATCGATGAATTCCTATGAAATGAAGCGGAGGGTTTGACCAAAGTCCCTGAAAGGGTTGACTATATTTTGAGGTAGTGTTCCAGTCGGTTTCAATAAAATACAAAGCGTTGGCTATGGGTCAGGGAAGAGTTGATGTGGCTGAGATGGAAATGGATTCCGATGGCGTGCCAGGTTATATTTTGTTGGAAGGTTAATCAATAAGTTAATGATTTTCAGTGTTATTGACGGTTCAAAAAGATGTGTAAATGTTCCTAAATGTGTTTGGGGGAGGATCTAGGATTGGTCAACGTCATACTATGAGTATTTTACCATTGTGAGATAGGCCAATTTTGGACTAATTTTTAGGATATAATACTGCTACTATTTTATTTATATAACCGTTTGGATAACAATATTAAATTTTGAAAGCAAGTTAATGTCTGTTGTTTTGAAAGGGCCTTTCAGATTTTAGAGGTATCTGAATAATTGACTTAGTAGTTTTTCCCATAGTATCTGTAGTTCACTATGTCATTTTAATGATATATCGTCTTTTTTCCAAATATGTAATTTCATTTGTAATATTATGCATAATCTTCCAATTATTTTTTAAACATAAAATCTCAGCTTCATAACTACTGATGCCTTTAGTGTGTAATGAGCATCCGATGGAATTGGTCGATATATCACGAGTCTAGGGACTCATAAATCAACTGGATTTAGCACCAGACGGCTTCAGTGGAAAGGAATAATGATCGATTGGATATATAACGCAGTCCATTACGGGCTAACTGCCCAGTAACGTTTCCCATTACCGATTAGCGAACCAATAAGGATTGGTTCGGGTATCAGAGAATCGGTCGCACGGCAGCTGTTTACTTGTTAGCTTAAGCCTTTCCAGGCAATGTGTGTATCATTTACTAAATGTGCGTTGAAGCTGATGGAAAGGGGACACACGACCAAATGTCTTTATTTAGACCAGGCACAAATAAATGATTGAAAAAGTGTAAAGTAAAAAGAATCTTGCTAATCTCTTCATTATGCTTCAGGAGGATCACAGATTTCTAGAAACAGGGAACATTTATTCAGGAAAATAGCACTCAACCTTGGATGTCTAGGGAAAGAAGTGGGATAGCATTTTTTTAATAAGCTCGTATTGTGCATGATCATTAATGACCATAAACAGATGCTAAAGTAATTGTCGTTATGCGTTCAGTTGGTGACGTAATGGAATGCAGAGTTTCTAGGTGCATATCCGCTCATTCACTTATACTCACATCACACACACAATATATTATATATATATATATATATATATATATATATATATATACATATATATGTATATATATATTATATGCACATATATATTGTTAATTTATAAATGACTGTGTATTGGGTGTTTAATGTTTTGGAAGTGTTCTGCACATGGCATTTACCCATGATTCAGCAATTAAATTCTGAATGTAGCAGTAACCGTTGTACTCTTCGTCCCTGCAGCCAACCTCTGTTAGGAGAAATCGCTTAGTGTTAGAATGTATATGAAATATACGTACATAATAAAGGTATACTTGCGTGTGCGCCTGTATGCATGTTAGCATAGAACTTGTGGACTAACGATTATGATGTTCCTGCCTACCATCTCTCAACGAAAGCGTGTCTCACAACTCTTGCCCTACCTGACTAACACGTATCCTTCACTAATCTCCTCCGGATATTGATAAGGTCATGTGCAAAGCCATGTTCCTCTCCCTTTTATGTGTACCGCATCCACTAATGGAACTTCCGGAACTTCCCTTATTGCAGCATATCTCAAGACCTATGTGGCTGGTATATTTGTCGGACCTTCTGAAACTCACTGTCGGATAATATGAAATGAATAATGCTTACACTTCTGTGTAACCTCTCAATTACAAGCGCAAATTCAAGCGAGTATTCTTCGTCAATTTAATGATGAATGCGTTCTTTAATTGACTCGGTTTTACCTGTTCTTCACAGTATTATTATTATTATTATTATTATTATTATTATTATTATTATTATTATTATTATTATTATTATTATTATCCAAACGCTCTTGTGTATAGCAGAAAGATGTGGAGCATAAGTGGGAATAAAGAAAATAGCCAAAAGAAATATTGTTACCTTTGAATAGAAATGAACAAACAACGATATGCATAGTTAAATAGTATTTGGTAAGCGAACTAGCACAAACTTAGTAAGGAATAAGTTATATTTCGCCTTGAGACTATACTAAACGTTGGTCCTTATGTTCTTAAGGAAACTAAGACTTCCATCTCGCTTCCTTATGATATGGAACTTAGGTTTCCGAATTCATTTTGTTTTATGAACATGTCATAATCGAATTCGAAAGACGTTTGTGGTTGTGTGATTAATTGCATTGTTTATGAATCGGAGATGTTTAAAGTAACTGCTTCTGCAAATGTCATGAAAAATCTGTGCTGAGGAAAATTTCGTTTTTAGTTATATTTTCTGCACCATCAATGCAGAACAAAGTTTTTAATGTATCATTTAATGTAATGTAACAATAATGATTCAAAAGAAAGTGTTATGATTCTTTAGAAGTATTATGATTTTTTTGGAAAACTCGGAGAAATCAGACATTTACTTTGTGGAGAGAGAGAGAGAGAGAGAGAGAGAGAGAAGAGAGAGAGAGAGAGAGGGGGGGGGGTTAAGTATATCTTAGTTTAACCAGAACACTGAGCTGATTAACAGCTCTCCTAGGCCTGGCCCGAAGGATTAGATATTTTTACGAGGCTTATTGTGGGACATTATATCGAGAAATGGATTTCTAATCACCAGAAATAAATTCCTCTGATTCCGCGTTGGCCGAGCGGGAAAGCGAACTCGGGGTATCAAATCAGTAGGCGAGCAGAGAGAGAGAAAGACAAGCTCTGAATACATTCCAGCAAACATGGTAAGATTACTTGCAATGTCGCCTTTTATGACGGATCGTATTCAATACAGAACTGCCGAGCCTAAAAGATTTTTCCCATTATTTTCTCTTTTACGCAGGATTTAGGCCGCTTAGATAAAATGCCACATCTCGAAAAAAAAAAAAAAAAAAAAATTCTCGCCACTCGCTTTACAAATATTTATAGACAACTGTCTTGTATGACTACTCGGAATTTAAGCGCCGTGAAAGCTACCTTTTATGTGGCAAATGACGTCTTATCTTCATTTGAGGCCTCGTCGGAAACGCTGAAATATTCCCCTGGAAGCAGATAACGGAGGGCTCCAGTAACACGAATCTTCGCTTCGGAAATTAGCCCAAATTGCGCCATTACGAGGGATAATGATTTTTACGTGAGTTTTGTGAAATGCGTAGATGAGGAAATGTCGGAAATATGAGATAGACTCGAGTTTTAGAGCTTTTAAGATTATCCCGAAGAACCCAGTGAGACTTTTATGTCATCGTTATCCTTGAGGTAGAAATCTGTTTCTTCTTAATATGAATATTTAAAGTATATTTTAAAATAAATATGCACGTGTGTGTTCAGGCCCTGTGCTAGGGACTGCGGGCCCGATTAGAAAATTCAAATTCAACGACTTTTTAGCTCTCTCTCTCTCTCTCTCTCTCTCTCTCTCTCTCTCTCTCTCTCTCTCTCTCTCTCTCTCTCTCTCAAAACTCCGTGTTCTTTAGCTTGAGACGGCAACATCATGCACTCAGAGGTAAGCTGTTATAGTGTATTATTATTATTATTATTAAAGTGAAGACGATTTTTTATGACTAATATAAAGATGATTTTCCGAGTGAAATTTTTCTGTTAATATAGTATTCATAGTAAAGTGAGGAATGATACTTCTCATCCTTCATTTCATGTTTTCGGGGTCGGTTTACTCTCCACTTTGATCAAATTGACGCTTCCAAACCCGTAAGGTTATTTTATATATTCATTATTTTTTTTATATATTTTCGAGAGCTTGTACTATTACGTTATTGTGACAACTCGCGATTCATTTATGGATCATGATTTACTGTGGACATTGGAGACAAAATATCAATAGCCTACATGTGAATTAATATATGCTGTGCTACACTGGAGATTTTTCAAGCTGAAAATAGAAAAATAAACGTTAAAGTCACCACAATCAATAAACAAACAAGGAGTCTTGTCAGCCCCTTGGGAGCTGCGCATTTCGAGACAGAGAGAGAGAGAGAGAGAGAGAGAGAGAGAGAGAGAGAGAGAGAGAGAATCCCACTTGCCCCATGTGCACAGGTTCCTGGTATCAACGTCAGGGAACAGGAATCAGGATGAAGAAAAAAATGACGTGACAGTCAACAAACAAGGGAAAACCCGATATCTATAAACGAGCACAATGTCAACAAAACCACCGCTTGAGTTCCGTGGGGGTCAGTAGGGTGAATGCTTGCTTCCCCTTGGGGTTCACAGGGGTGGATGCTTGCTTCCCCTGGGGTTCACAAGGGTGAATGCTTGCTTCCCTCGGTGGTCACAGGGTGAATGCGGCTGCGAAAGCTATTCTTTCGTGTGATACAGCGACATCCCTCTCACTCATTAATGATTTTATCCGACCGCCACTGACAGGTCTTGGTAGGACTCAAAATAGACTCGGTTATTCTCTGGCCCCGATGAGAATGTACTATATTGGGGAGCGAGCGCGTTTATTTTTGTCTGCTTATGATAGAGAGAGAGAGAGAGAGAGAGAGAGAGAGAGAGAGAGAGAGAGAGAGAGAGAGAGAGATCTATCCAGATGTTTTTGCCATATATGTAAAAGTAATAAAAAGACAACAATATAGAATTTCTCTATCCTGGATTTATGACTCGCGAATATATATCGAATCCAAAATACCGATTTTTCGGAAGAATTTTACAGTTGCCTATATGTATATATGTATTATCCTTACTTGCGGGACTCTCTTATTTTAGCTTTCTGTAAAAGAAAACTATTGAGCTGGCTTTGTCTGTCCGTCCAAAGATTTGTCTGATCATCCACCCCCCAATCATCAAACATACCAAATTCCAGCCCTCTAGCCACAGTAGTTTTTATTTTAATGTTAAAGGATAAGCATAATCGTGCGTCTGGTAGCTATATAGCACAGACCACTACCGGGCCGTGGGTTGTAGTTACTTGAGCCGCGGCTCATACAGCATTATATCGGTTCCACTGAGTACTTATACGCTGTGCAGACAACGATTTCTTCTGCGCATTTTTTTATTGTTTATTTTTATTTCCGGACGGACTATGGATGATATTCATATTAGGATTTAGCCTGCCATTGTAGACGATTAATATTTGCGGGAGTTTTTGTAGATGTTAAATGTTCATGATGGTGCCATTTTGAATGTAAACATTCGTACATGGTATTTGTGTTTCCACGATTTAGAATCCTGTTTTTCTAGAGGCTGGACTGTCGTCTCTTCCATGGACTTGAAGACGCATTACTTTCCATTGGCTTCGCTTATTATTTTATGTACTAAAAATTGAAGATGAATTTCAATGTAAAGGAAACATATTATGACGAAGGAATTTTGCCTGATAATCATATTTCATTTAAACTTGGGGTAGACTTTATGGAAGATAAGTAGTGGTCACTCTTTACAATATAGAGAGAAATGATGTCTGACCAGAATTTTAATTAGCAAAGAGGATTCAGAATTTATATTGGTGCACGTGACTCCATAGGAGCATTGTAATCTGGAAGAAATAATTACCAAGAATAGTTTTTTATTCTTTAGTCCATAAAAGTGGGATAACATCTTGAGTAATATAATGATAATAATAATCTAAATGAATAAAACATAATTCCATCCGTGTTACTTATTCACCAAGGAAAGAAGTGAATGTTTCAAGAGAGACTATTTTTGGGGGAGAGTGAAAATGTATCTTCTTGTGGGCCGGAGGAAAAAGAAATATTAAAGTGTATGCAAAATGGTCTAATAGCTCATCAGAGCATACACAAAAGAGCTGCGATGAGCTGTTTTACACTTCATAGGGGTGAACTTAACAAAGAGCTCTATTGTATGCCTAAAGAACGCAAAAACCTACAGACAAAAGCCACTAGAGAGTGAATTGTCGGAAGGCACGGAAAGAATATATATATATATATATATATATATATATATATATATATATATATATATATATAATATATATATATATATATATTATATGTATGATATACACATACATACATACATGTATGTATGTATATACATGGTTTGTGTGAAATTACTTGCTTGGATGTGTTTAAGGGGAAATACAGTACGGAATACTTAGGCGTAAATTCCATCGAATAACACAGGTATTATAATTATAGCGCCCTTTGTTGTGTAGACGGGAAACACAACAACAATAATGCTCAGGCATGTCGAGGTGGTTAAGCATAATGAAGTGTCATATACTCGGAATCCAAACTGCTTATTTTAATGTTTCATGCGAACCACATCTGCCAAAAAGAATTATTCCCGCTTAACATGTGACCGATAAATACGAGAGAGAGAGAGAGAGAGAGAGAGAGAGAGAGAGAGAGAGAGAGAGAGAGAGAGAGAGCTTTTATTGCATGTCCAGTGCACAGTAAGATGATACTTGTATGCATATGCTTAAGGCTGTGTTAGTATAATTTTTGCTTTCGATACATTATATTTTATTTGCCCTAACTCCCACTAGCATAAACTATGCATGTAAATAGTTAACCATTTGCACAATTGCATCGCTCCCAAAGAGAATATGTTATGACGACATACTTGTGTGCGGAGAAAGGGAGAAAATGAAGTTTAAACAATTTATAAAAACCTCTTTATTATGAAGTGTATTTATTTATATTTTGTTTCGGTGTCAGGTTGACAAATAATTTTTTTTTCTTTTTCTGTTTGGGTGTCCGTTTATTAAATAAGATCTTATCCCAGTATTTTGCTCATTACGTATTGTGGATTTATATGTCGGCATTGTTCCTGTTATTTGTGACATCTGGCGGTAAAGATTATTTCCATCATTAGTATCGTTAGATGTGTTTGCAGGCCAAATTATTTCTCTATTAAAACAGATGTTGGATTTATGTCTGGAAAGAATGATATCTAAAGGTTATTCTTACGTTAATGCTTGTGTTAAGAATGATAACAGAGAAGAATGATGTCCTAGCTTTCAGGACGGGTTTAAGGTAGGAAAAACAAATACGAAGTAATAATCCACTGATTAAGGGTCAGAATTGCCATTCTCCTTGATTTCAGTGTTACTTAACCCTTGCAGTTGCATACCTGGAAGTCACTCAGAGGTTCTGGGAAGGTGCTAATGGGAAGATATCTTGAGGGTTCAGAGTTAGTTATGTGGAAAGTATTTTAGGAAAACATTTAGAAATTCTGAGACTGGTTCTCAACCAAGGGGGAATTTCAGGGTTATGAGGGAGGGGGTGTAGGGGATGAATGTGACCAATGATTTTTAGTATTATATGCATATTATTTGGAATGCACCATTTAAGGCAGACAATTTTGGAAAGAGGATTGCGGAGAATGACATTCTGATAAATGCTGAAAGGATGCATGGGCCAAAATGGGTTGAGAACCTCTGTTCCTAGAGATTTTGGGGAAGTTGTGGAAAAATTTTCTGAGAGAACCTGAAGAAATAATAGGAAAGTTCTTGGAGAAATTGAGGTTACAGTGAAAGTTCTTAGACGGCGGGGAATTAGGGGGAAAGTTCTTAGGGCCTCTGGAAACAATGGCGTATATTCTTGAAGAATGTGGAGAAGTTATGGAGAAAGTTCTCGGGGAATTTTGGGCAGTTATAGGGAAAGTTCGTAGAGACTCTTGAGGCGGAGTGACGAAAGTTCTTAGATAATCTGGGGATTTTATGGGGAAAGTCCTCAGAAACTCTGTGGTAATTTTAGGGAAAGCTCTTAGGGACATGAAAGTAGTTATGGGAAAGTTCTTAGACAATGGAGGAGTGCATATTTTTACACATGCAGTATGTGTGTATATATACTAACAGTATATATATATATATATATATATATATATATATATATATGATATATATATAATATGTAGTATATATAAATATACGTACATACATATTATATATAGATGGTCTATTTTTCATACACCGTCGTTCTGCTACGTAAAAATTTTTCTAAGTTACGATACGGTCTTGGGTATATAACCATTCGTTTTGTACATGAGGAATAGTTATACTCTGCCTCTATTATGTTTTACCGGTCAAGTAAATAAAGAGGTAAACAAAGTGTGTATATATATATATATATATATATATATATATATATATATATATATATATATATATATATATATATATATATATATATATATATATATATATATATATATTCTTTACGTGTAAAAATATACACGCATAAATTCTCTAAGAACTTTCCCATAACTGCTCCAAAGAACATGCATCCGCACAAGTATACATTCATATATGCATACTTACATACATACATACACGTAGCACAACCCAAATATAAATAAAGACGCCAGTAGTACTTTATTTACCTGATCAGTAAAACATAATAGAGGCAGAGTATAACTATTCTTCATGTACAAAACGAATGGTTATATACCCAAGACCGTATCGTAACTTAAAAAAAAAATATGAAGCAGAACGATGGTTTTTGAAAAATAGGCCATCTATTTTTTTTTTAATTCGCTATGGTGCTTTGTTATAAATCAAATCGAATATTACTTTTCTGTTCCTAGAAAAACCAGATTCTTGCTTTTTTATATTTTAGTTTGCTTCATCGTCGTTCATGATTTAATGCCTAATAAATGATACCTCGTCCTTTGTCTCGAAATAGCTTTGGTTCTTTGATAATCTGTGGGTATTTTGTCCCCTGTGTTTGTGACTGCTACGAAATCTATCAACTGAGATTTGGCTAAATGTACACACATTTGAATCAGTTTTTCTTACCCACCTTGAATAGTGTGGTCCGAAGGATTCGATCCTAAGTATGAGTTGAATAATGAAGCAAGGTAAAGTTAAAGAAGCTGGACACCAAATGAGAAGAGACCATAAAGAGCGGATGAAAAGTCGAAGACAAAAGGTTCTTCAATTGACTGTATGCTTAACCTCCAGCGAGGAGTATACATAGAAAAGTATTTTTGATAGCAGTTACATGTACATCTTGACTCAAACAGGGATGTATCCTGTTTATAAGTTATGTATGTGACTTGACTGTATAAAACAAACTATATTTTGTTTCAGAGTTTGGACGTTTCTTCGTGCATCATTCACATTGCTCCTCGGCAACAGATTGAATTTTTATGTGCATTGTTAGTGGTCAGTTAAAGAAAGCTAGGATTCCATAAACCTTCACTGTGACCTGATTTATTATGGTGTATTTTGGAGAGTTGTTTTTGATGGGTCGTTCACCAGGACTAGATTTCCCTGTTATTAAGAAGCCTTTGTTTGACATCGGCGATGTGATGTTAGACTAGATCTTGTACTTGCCTATTGATGGGTGGTTGCTGGTCTCTCAGGATTTAGTCGGCATTCAACGATTTTCAAAATGTGCACCAATTCATGAAGGCTGCAATATAACTACCGGGTGTGTAAGCATTCTTCTCCGTTGGGGGTTAGTGCTGAGGTTGTTTGCGGCATTCCGTCGGCCCCTAGCTGTAACCCCTTTCATTCCTTTTGCTGTAACTCCGTTCGTATTCTCTTTCTTTCATCTTACTTTCCACTCATTCCCAGCAGTTGTTTCGTAGTGAAATTGTAAGGTTTTCCTCCTGTTACGCCTTTCAATCCTTTTTACTCTTCCTTTCTGTAAATATGTTTCGCTAGGATAGAATGCATTTATATAGGAATAGAGAAAATATAAAGATAAGGGAAAAATCGTAACATACAGATTATTAAAGTAGTTGCAAGCAGATGAATCAAATGTTCAATAACCAAGTAATAGGTGGAAAATAGTTCATAAAATCGTTATTTCTAAATTCTTTGTTATTACTGAACGACACCGTCTCTTGTCTGCCTTTTCAGAAAAACGTCAAACAAGGTCAGATGTGTAAAACAATATAACGATATAAAGCGACATCATCCATGCGTTGCTGGGATCAGTAACAAAAAAAAAAAAGGAAGGCTGTCTAACACGGCATGAATTCTGAAACTGGAATCTGCTAGTGGTATAGATGGAAATTCTCACTTCATAATATTTGTGGTGATAGACTTGGGCACAGAACCACACAAGTATGAAATACGGATCAATCTTCCCCCTGGTCTCTGGTTTTTCCATATATGCTAGTTTTCCCTCTCAACACTGCATAGTATCCAGGCTCGGAAGTTCAGTTTACCAATAGTCAGTTTCTCCTATAAATGATTTATGATTATAAGTCTTAATGTTCATCAAAGACAAACGACTCAGTGGATATGGATTCATATTGCGGATCCAGTGTACATTATTATTATTATTATTATTATTATTATTATTATTATTATTATTATTATTATTATTATTATTATTATTATTATTATTATTATTATTCAGAAGAGAATTCCACGTGTAGCAAAAGTACTGTTTCTGTATGTAGCTTTGATATATTTCATATTTATGACTGTATGCAAAATAAGATGGTGTATTTAACATGGAAATTTAGCCAGAATTATTTGATATTGAATAAACAAAGGGCACTTCATGCAATGATGCAGCAGATAGCTTAATGACATAAGTGACGCGTTAAACAAACCTGATATTTATTGTTTTGCCGTTCTTGTATGATAAAAACATGTAAAAGATGTTAAAGCTTATTAATGAGCTATTTCATGGAATGTGTAATAAATCTTTTCAGCAATTATACAATTGAATCATAGTATTTTCGCTACACATGGCGTTTTAGGATTCTCTGTTAGTGCATTTAAAAATATCTATATTAAATTCTGTTGTTGATACCTGTATTACTACCAATAATAATAATAACAATAACGCCCTTACAGTACACCAGCAGAACATCATGAGAGACGATATCATCAGGAATGTAAAAATTATCGGCAGAGCCCCTGACCCATGTCGTCTGCGCCCCCTAGAAGCGCTTTTTATTCTTGAGAAAATAATAATAATAATAATAATAATAATAATAATAATATAATAATAATAATAATAATAATAATAATAATAATAATAATATGGAGAAAGAAGAGTAATCGATCAAGGTCGAAATAGCTAATATACGCTTCTGCATCTATCATATTTGCCAACCCAATTTATGAAGCTTTTGCCGAAAATTGCAGCTCATGTGTTTCCCACGTAAAGAATTCAGTTCGCATCTAAATCATTGATGCTTTTGATTAGTTCTGCGGCGGCGAATGCAGAGTGCCTGTTTGTTTTGTATACAAAAACATGTTGTAAAGATGAATGCCATGTTTATCATGGTTTCGTTTCAAAGCAATGTATTCTTTTGTACTCGGATGTGGCTCAGTTTCGCTGTATTTTGTATTTGTTTGGGATTGCGTTCGCATTCTGCCATAGTTTGAAATATAGATTATGAATGTTGCAAACATTTTTTTTCTTTTTTGCGATGAAAATGTTCGCGATGAACGCTTGTCTTTTGATGTCAAGTATTCTGAAATAATTTTCCTCTGTTGCGCGTGCTGTACTTGTTTGTAAAGGGATTAGGAAGCAGCTTTTGCAGTGACTAGGCTTGTTTTATCAAAATCGACTTTGTATTTCATGTAACAAGTGGACGATCTAATATGGTTTGCATGCAAAGGACATTGTGTTCCCCTCTATAAAAATATTGGTACAAGTACGAACAGCCAAGGAACACAGTGTTTCATCAATACATGAACAAGTCGGATTGTAACCATGTCTCGAATTATACGTTTCAGATCTGTTTTATATTTTGCTCCTCTACAATATTGGTGTTTTTCCTTTCACACAATTTAATTTAAAAAAAAGCGGTTTAGGAAAGCTACTTTTGACCGAATGTAATCGCTTAATATTGTCGAATTACTATTGAAAATTACGATTATGTTTTTTGATCCGAGAACGAAAATGAATGAAAGAACAATATTCATGACATGGTTTTTTTGATTTTCTCCAATTTTTGTTAGATTTTTCATTGTTTGTTCGCACACACAGAGACACAGACACACACACACACAAATATATATATATATATATATATATATATATATATATATATATATATATATATATATAATATTGTCGAATAACTCTTGAATATTGAGGTGATATTTTTTGACTTGGGCACGAGAAAGACTAAAGGAACAGTATTCATTTGCTTTCTCAATATATTTATTATAAAGAACCCTTATGCATGCGTATGAGTAATATCCCAGTACTTAACTGACACATTACAACTCGTCATACCTGAAACGAGACTTTCGCGTGAAAAAGGCGGAGTTGGACCCTGAAATAGTGTTGATTTTTATTGTTTTGTGGCATGTTTTTCATGGACGAAATCCACCCAAACTCAAGAGGAATGGTTGAGTGCCATCGTAAATCATAACTTCCCAAATGGCAGTCGCTGCGCCGTTTCCTGGCGCTTCATAAATATTCCTCCCGTCTAGCCGCGGGATTTCTGATTTTCTGTCATTTTTGTTAAATTTTTCATCGTTAACTCTTGCGTGTTCAGACGCGCACACAATTATACATACATACATTATATATATATATATATATATATATATATATATATATATATATATATATATATATATATATAAAATTCTCAGTCATACTGTTCATACTTTAATTGGTTGGTCGTAGATTCAATGTTGTTTATCTGTTTTTATTCCTCTTACGCCACATGTACTAAGCAGAGAATTCTCACCAGCTGTCATTTTCTTTCATTCATTTGTATACCACATCTCTTCACTTCCATAATGGAGAATTGGCTCGACAGCCGTGTTATACGTTCCTACTTTACCTTTCATAGACGCTACAAGAGTCTTGGTAATCTCATGCAGTGTGAGTGTTTGTGCAGTCATTTTGTTCTCCTTTTCATTGGTTTATCCAGATTGACTTTTCTGAAGACAGCATAGCACTTACCTAATCTTTTCGGAATGTCATCCTTGATATCAATGTCATTCAAGATGGAGTAATGTATTGGAATTGTGTTCTACGTATGTTGTTCTATAAATGATAGAAAACTCTTTGCAGAGTACCTTTTATTACACACACGAACAATTGCCATGGTGCTCAGAAACTATAAGGGCTTGAAATAATTGCTGATTAAGCATGATATGCTGTTTCAGGCTTAATAGTGGCGTATTCTTCGTAAACACCGATTCCTTTTATGATCTGTCATTGTTCCGTATCTGATTCGATAAAACGCATCTAAATGCTTCGCAAATGTTCCAAAGGAACAAAGAGTATGCTGATGTTTCTGATGCTACCTCTCTTTTTGTAATAGCGGCTCAGAGTCGCTAGTCGGTTGTTTGATAATGAAATGGAGCGGCAATCCCATTAGAGAAACTGGAATAAAAACCAGTGAAAAAGGTGCATTGAATTTCTGTCCGCGGTTTCTGACTGGCATTTTCGTAATACATCTTCTCGCGAAATACCAATGTATTCTGACCTCTTTCTCAGTCCAATTCTGCGAAAAATGTAAAATTTTGAAATAGAGGCTCATATTTCTTCCCTTCAAGTGAGAGTGGGTGCCAGGGGAGTTGATTTTCATTGGAAATTGGGAGACGCTGCCTTTGTGGATGAAGAAACCGCCATGTGAAAATTTATGCATCGTGATATAATGGGTCTTCGCAGCATACACAAAGGAACTGGAATGAGCTACTTTGCACTTCATAGAAGCGAAGAAAAGAGGAACGTGAATGTATACGAAAGAGGGCCGGTGAAGGAAACTGTTATTATTATTATTATTATTATTATTATTATTATTATTATTATTATTATTATTATTATTATTATTATTATTAGTATTCAATAGAAGGGTTAGACGTGAGAAAGAAAGTTGAACAGAGGGAACAGAAATGTAGTGAATGCAGAGAATAGTATGAAGTGAATTTATAGATATCACAAATCACCGTCAACTTTATCTACAACAGTGGTTCGTAACCAGGGGTGCTCGCACTCCTAGGGGGGTGCGAGGATGCCTATGAATAATTTAAGCATAATATATTTTTATATACGCGTTATATTTTCTTGAAAAAAAAAACTTTTTGCTTCGGAAGTGTTCTGAGATAATGTATCTCTGGAACTTTTTGGATTTTTGTCATGAAAAAAAATGTAAGCTATATGAATGAAGAAAAAAAAAAACGTGGTTTTGTTATTAATACACATCACATAAACTTTGCATTTTTTGTATTTTTTTTTCTTTTGTTTTTCAGCAAGAGGGGGGGGGGGGGGGGGTGCGAGAACTGACTGCTGATTTGAAAGGGGTGCATAAACTGAAAAAATTAAGAACAAATGATCTACAGGTATTACCATCTAACATGGGGATGGACACCTGGAACACATACTGTACATTGTCGGCAAAAGTCAATACATAAGGTCAAAGCATTTACGTTTTTACGTCAGTTCCATCGCAATAATTCTGTGTTGTTTTAGTTCGAGATGAAACAAATTAAACTGGTAGCAATTACGGAGTGCTGGGCAATGCATTAAAATTATGCGCAAATAATAATATTGGTGTTTGCTCTGGAGTTGCTATTTAATCTACTCTCGTGTGCCCAGCACAGCATTTATAACGATTTGTTAGAACGTATAAAACGTGTTACTGTATTTTCAGGGGAAAAGGAAGAGGGGAAACGGCCTTTCTTAATCATAACACACTTCAGGTAGATTTGCAGTGTTATTTTGTTATTAATAATTTCCCTAACAATAACAAAGCATTTTCACGCACCGTTTATAGCGTGAGTCCCTTTCGTTGTTTTCATTATAGAAGATTTTTTCCTTCATATAATAGGATCGCCATGACTTTGACTTTATGTTGAGATTATTTCGCACCCATGATTATACATCCATGAAGGTTAATAATACTCTTCCTACCAATTCATTTGTTTCAGATGTAGTTGCCTTGCAATCGTATACACATTTGAAGTGTTTGGAAACATGTAAATAATGCTGTTATGCAGTTGATCAGTAAGAAATCATTAAATTTCATAATAACAAATGGAAAAAGCTAAATGTGAAGAACTATTTTGTTAAATTTTGCCGTAGATTCAGGCTGTGATGTCGCGAAGATGATTAAAAAAAATAATAATAAAATAAAAAAATTCTAAAGCCAAATTTGATGACACGCAATTAAACTATCCAATAATTTCCCAGGGATAGGATGCTGACATGTCAAAATTATTAAAACATAAGCGAGATGAATGAGGTGTTGTTATTTTTTCTATCTTGTTGTTATTATGGTTGTATTATTTTCTGTATCCCTTTTTTAATGTTGCAGCGCATTAATATTTTGTTAGTGATCATTATTAATCTGTTTACGTAAATCAAGAATAAAAACGTAATGAAATATGAACTAAAATTAAAGAAAATATCCGACGACTATAGCAGATTCTAAAGACTAAAGGATGCTCTTCATTTTTTAGAGAGAGAGAGAGAGATAAAAAGAGAATGGAACTGGCGAAAAACGTGAGGTAAAACCGTAGGTGGTAAAGGGTGACAACGACCATGAATGATGCAGAATTCTTGGATTTTGAAGAAGAATAGTTTTTCAAAACATTTTTCAAAAATATTCGAGCGCACCGATTTGTTTCTATGGTGAATTATTCTCCCTCACTTGTGTGTTTTTTTTTTATTTAATCTGTCTTCTTGTTTTAATTTACAATGGTAAATCTTATTCAAAATTAATTATTTCTGTGTTGTTGACATATAAGTGAACGATTTTACCCGAATGACAAATATTTATTTTGTATCACAAAATTATATATATATATATATATATATATATATATATATATATATATATATATATATATATACATACATACATACATCATACATACATACATACATACATACATACATACATACATATGAATAAGGAACTTCTACCATCACCTTTAGAGACATTGCCTCTTCAGTTCGAGCATCCCAATCGTACTCGAGTCATCTATTATCAGAATCTTTAAGTCTTTAATTCCTTTTAGATGGAAAACTGTTGAACGGTCTGTCCTGTCTGACAGCATTAAAAGCTATATTTTTTCGTTTTACGAGACCTATTGCCTTAAAACAACAAAAGCTCACTATTTAGCCTTTGTAACAAAACGTGTGCCACTTCAGAGCTCACTGTGATTACCATCAATGATTGCAAAGGCCACGTTGATACTCCATGTGTTTGGTTGTGTGCCATTTTTAATTCCTTTTGTTTTGTTTACAAGTTACTATCATATCCTGGCTTCTTTAGCCAATATTAATCTTTCAATTTGGGGGAAGGTTTCTCTCAAGTCTCAGTGTTATCCTTATAAATAAATGCATTAATAATGATAATAATAAATTCCTTATATCTATAGGTTTTGCGTATACACTTCACACAGCCATACATGTATTATTGATTGAAATATGAGGGCCTCGACTAGTTCATTCCTGCTTCTCACCTGGATGCGATTATTCACCAAATGTTCTCTCTCTCTCTCTCTCTCTCTCTCTCTCTCTCTCTCTCTCTCTCTCTCTCTCTCTCTCTCTCTCTCAAGCATTATGCATTAAATTTCCTTTGGGTGCAGCGTCTTGCCCGGCAACAGCAACATTTCTCTGCGATTATTGCAAGTTTCGGAGGTTCACGTTTAATCGCCTTATATTCTATCAGATGAAGCCACACTTACGACTTGATTTCGTTTGGTTGGGAAACTCACCAAGAAATGAATGTGTATATATATTTTATATATGACTACTTATATCTGTATATATGATATATATTATCCGAGCTACAAATGTCCTTTGATATCCAGTTCGCTCCACCTCGGAATTCATATATTTTCATATATGTAAACCGAAGGGGAAAATTTTAGTTGATAATAATTTCTTCCTCCCGTGGGTTCGAACCACCGCCCAGCGGACAGTGAAGAAACCAGGACGTCAGTGACGTTATCGATATTAAAGGACATTTGTAGCTTGAGTAATTTATATTCATATAATATATATATACACACGCACATACACACACACATATATATACATATATATAATTAAATATACATGTGTGTATACATATAGTTTCTGTGTGTGTGTGGTGTGTATTTGTTTGCATATGTATATGAGTGGAGTGAGTAATACGTATGATAGTTATGCAATGTACCCATACCCAACAATCCAAACATTGGCATATATGCAAAAACACGTACGATGAAATATTTTGTTTTAACACTCACTCGTTACCCCCAAAACAACCAAATGGTCAATATCACATACATAATTTTAACTACTGAATCGTCAATGAAACCTTTTGGTATAGGAAGTTCTATAATATCAGGAGTTTGTTTAACCCCTGTTATTATATACATTCTACATTCTCCTTTATATATATATATATATATATATATAATATATAAATATATATATGATAATATATATATATATATATATATATATATATATAGATATATAATCTATATATATAATACTATATATATATAATATATATATATATATATATATATAGTATATATATATATATATATATATAATCTATATATATATAATATATATATATATATATATATATATAATGTATATATATATAATATATATATATATAGTATATAATATAAGTATATATATATATATATATATATATATTATATATATATATATATTGTAACGGCTCGTTTTACCGTCACCAAAAAACTCTATTCAATTTTCTCTTTAAGTATCCATATGCCACTGATATGAAGTCCACAATAAGGTGGAATCATACCACAAACTCAATTTTCAAAGTGCAAGGATGAATTCAAGGGAGGAGTAAACAAACACAATGAAAACCCATAAATTTAATACATAAATAACCAGACAGAAAATACACCTGAACAAACCAAAATAAGGGGGCCCAGAAAGGAGGAGGAAATCAAAAAGAAAGAATATCCTGACGATTACAGGCTAATACCAAACTTGGCACCAAAAAGCTTCATATTCAAAATGCTTATTATTTGAAGAATACAGAATCCTCCACTTCTGGAGGAGTGGTACCACAGGTGGTTAATAACTCGGGGCCCAGTCGAGCAGTCTCCACAGAATCACAGCCGTGATCGATGCAAAAAGGTATCAAACAACCTTACCATGAGACAGCGAGATCCCCTTGGCTTTATAACTAAACCAGAGGTGGTGCGGTGATTCCCAAGGACGTCCAAATATGTTATCTGGAGAGATCTCACAATCTGAAGATACCGGATATTCAGTAATCCTCGGGTCCTACAGATACGGGCAAATCACCAATAGAGGCTGCAAGCACCACGAAGCAAGAGACGGCAGTACTCTTAGTGCACGAAGCCAGGTCAAAAATCATCTAAAAGTGACAAGGTCCAGAGAACGACTGCCTGTTCTCCTCCCACAAGTCAAGAAGTTACCCCCCCCCCCTTA
>NC_061108.1:116852899-116920399 GCF_015104395.2 Macrobrachium nipponense
CTGATAACTACAGCTTACTTTAATTAGTCTAGACAGTCCTTTGTTACATTAATACTGAATTTCTTCTATGAATTCTTGGCATTTACATGTTCATAGGAACAGATAAGTCATTGGGTTCCTTCATTACGTGGTAGAATTCACTAATAATCATAAATTCTTTTATCAAGGCATATTTTTGAGGTTGTAGGTATTTTTTTTAGCAAAAACCCAGTGGAACTCTTTTATCTTGTTTGTGACATTTCTACATCTATGTCTACCTTTTATTTGTCTACTTCCTGACTTATGGAACGTATAGTAACCTAATATCTTGCAACTTTAGGCTTATGTGACGCAATAGATGTCACTGAAGCACTCTTAACTTCATTTGTTACTCGACTCTTTTCCATAATGCCTGGAAAACTGGAAGTTATTTATCCAAGTCCATTACCGGTATACGTCTTGGCTTCCTCCTACCGTGTGATTTGTTCATATGTTTAATATGAGAGATTTCTAAAAAAAAAAAAAAAAATCCTTTTATTATTCCAGTGAGCAAGTCAGAAAAAGTACAGTGCGGTTCAAGCGAGAGCCACATCGTATTTTGTTTCTGCTAAAAGAGAGCAGTTTGCTCACTTCCTGGGTGTAGAAAATACATTGTATATTGCTACTGGGAGAAAATATAATATTTTCCTTCCTCCTGAGGATAAAAACCATATTATATTCTCCCTCTGGTAAAAGAGAAATAAGATTATTCTTTTCTTGAGTGAAGGGTAATCACGATATTTTCTTCCAAACCGTATAGAAAATTTTGCATTGTCTTCTAAGGGATTGGCGAAAGCAGCGTATGCTTCTCCAAAGGCAAGAACGAAAAAAAAAAAAATAAATAAGAGGAGAAATGAAATGGAAGAGGGAAAAGGTTTTTCGATAATATACAGAGAGAGCGCCTGACGGCTGTGATTTGACCTCGGGGTCCAGAAGGTCAAAAATCCCTTCACTTCGGTGGGTTCCTCTTCGGGTTCCCATTTTAGGGTTGCCATTCTCTCGACGCTTATGACGCCCGGATGTTTTAAAGTTTGGCAGGATTTAGTGGACTATCATAACCTCTTCAAGCGGCCAGGCTCCATTAGGGGTCTTGAATATGTTATGGTGGTATAAGAGAAAAATCGTTTCGGTGGCATTATCTCGGCTGAGCTCAGTAGCCATGAGTTTCTCTTTATACGACATTGATTTCATTCTGAGGCCTCCAACAGTAATGTACCAGACGATGTCGGTATGAATATATTTGGAGGCTCTAGGGAAAAGTTGAGAGAGAGAGAGAGAGAGAGAGAGAGAGAGAGAGAGAGAGAGAGAGAGAGAGAGAGAGAGAGAGAGAGAGAGAGAGCTTTTTTGGGCAATATCTTGGTTATTCAAAATCTATTATATCTTTAAGAATTTTATGATTTCCTAGTCTCTTGAGAGGAGTATATTTTTTCAATGAAAAAACTGCATTTCCTGATGAATTGGTGATATTTTCATTGGATGAATTATAGCATATTCATATTCATGATAACTGGAGAGAGTCAGGCGCCACCATGCATACGTAATATCCCTCTGTACCAAATGTGAGTTCATCAACTAAAAATTAGCCTTGATGTTTTTATTGAAAATATATAAACCAACAGTCAGGTGCAGTGTTGCTCCATTTCGTTGGGACATTTTAATTGTACTCTTATTATGACTTCTTTCCATGTTCTGTTAATAAGTGAATTTTCTAGAATGTCAGTCTTAACTTATTCCTGAAAATATTTATCTTTTACAGGAATACTTTCCAAATTTCACTCTCCTTCCCAGGTACACAATGGTAATTTAAAGTTACTTCTCACTCACTAGTACTCTGTTTTAAACCATTGACTTTCGTACTAAATTCCTAAGATCTGATGCAGTTCTTAAGCTTTGTTTTTCTGGTTGCTTCAGGCAGAGAAAGAGGTTTCAGTACATATTTTCAGAAAGCACTCCGTAGGATTCTTACATAAGTGAGGCTTGACAACGACGCAACAATAACATTATTTAATTGTTATCTTGCAGACGCATCAACGTGACCAACTTTGGGCCTATGGAATCGTGTATGGCCCCTCTGAAAGAACAGAGGACCTTCATCATTTTGGCCAACGCCAGGAACGGCCGGCACTTACGGGCTCATTACGATTACCCGGGCAGTGCCGCCGTCCAGTGGTCCAAAGAAAACGAGGAAGAAGTCTGGAGAGCTCTAGGTAAGAGGAGAGACTGTTGTATTTGTACGAGTGGTATATCATATTTTTAGGGTTTTTTAAGTTTCTCATATATATATATATATATATATATATATATATATTGTATGTATAGATATATATATATATATATATATATATATATGTATATATATCATACACATATATATATATATATATATATATATATATATATATATATATATATATATATGCATACTGGTGTGTATATATGTGTGTGCGTATATGTATGTAAATGTGTGTGTGTGTGCGTGCGTGTGTGTACTCGGGGATGTTTTCATAGATTTTATTGCCGTATAATTCACCCAGGGTTTTATGTCATACCGGAAAGGTATTATGGATATCGAGGGTTGAGATATGTTACTAACCAACACCGAAACATACCTGTTTGACCCAAACGTCACCAGAAGTAACACAGAATAAGATAGGATTTAAGTTGATTGTTTCGTAATGGTTACGAGTAAAAAAAATTCCTGTAGTGCTGAAGCTTATGAAGTGCTTACCATACTTCTTATTTTATACCACATCGCGTCAGTCAGTTTTGCTGATAAGGTAATGAGATTTTTCATGGGGAAACCCTTTATAGGACTGTTAAATGGCCACCTGAGCAACAGTTATTTTATGGACAAAAGCCTTAATGGATTTCATATGGTAATGGATTTTCGAAAAACTTCAACCGTGCTTTTTTATAAGAAAAATGGAGCCAAAATATAATCCTGTGTTCCGCACGTAACCTGAAATGTGTTAAGATTTGAAGACCGGCAGTCTGATTGGCTTTATCTTTAAATCCAATTGTTTTGGTCCTATCTGTATATAAAACATTTAGCAATTTTTAAAAATAAATTTCTTGATGTAAGCTATTTAAATCTCTCTCTCTCTCTCTCTCTCTCTCTCTCTCTCTCTCTCTCTCTCTCTCTCTCTCTCTCTCTCTCTCTCTCTCTCTCTCTCTCTCTCTCTCTCTGCCAAGCTGGTTTTAAATTTGATTTTCTACATACAACATTTTACACTGTTCCATAGTTCTGTGCAATACCATTTGTATATAAATAGTAATAATTCTTGAATGCGTTCATCCATTTTCGTAGTGAGAATTGTTAACGATATCGAGATCATTGTAATTATTTATTTTATTATTTTGTTGTTTATGTCACTGCAGTACAGTATTATTCTTTAATATTTTACCATTGACTAATTAACGAGAACCTTTAATTCACTTTGGTTGATTTCAGAAACAAAACCATCGATGTGGTTGTGTGTATAAGCGATAAAATGGCTCTTTTTACTTTTATTTTTCCGCCACCTAAAGCAGCAAACAGGGTATTTTACCGGAGTTTTACTTTTAATTCCAAACTATAGATTATAAAAGAAACGTTATAAGAGTAAAATCAGCGTGTTTAATAGAATGGGTTATATATAGTGAAGTAAAAGGCGATGCTGCATGCATGATAATATGTTGACAGAATTCACGATAAGAGAGGATGTGAATAATGGAATAATCGTTAATTGTAAACTGAATGGAACAGCCCCTAGAAGAATAGTCATATATGTAGTAAATACTGAATAAGAGCGTAACATAAAATAAAATAGATACACATGAAATCTGATGAATGTGTTTTGGTCTTTTTGAAAGATCACCTGACTAACGAAAGGACCAAAAGGTATTATTCTATATTTTTAAAGAATAATTATTTACCAAATTATGGGGTGTCTCGTAATATAGTGACTTACTTGGCGTCCCACAGTTTCCAGTGCTTGATCCCGATAGACAGGAAGGTAGACAGTCCTATTTTGAAGTCCGTCGTGCCCGTGTTGCTTTCAGCAGTAAATGATGTGCCTAACGAAAAAGTACATTAGCGAAGGGCAAAGGGCTAGCAACCATACTGAACACGGGATTACACTTTTTGAAGTCTTAAACTAATGTATATACATACATATATATATATATATATATATATATATATATATAATATATATATGTGTGTGTGTGTGTGTGTGTGTGTGTGTGTGCTTGTTTCTTTATCTATTTAGTTATTGAAATCAGCGTCGGCTCTATGAGCCTGCATAAGCCCAGAAGGACTTGGGACTTTAACGTTTTTAACATATATATATATATATATATATATATATATATATATATATATATATATATATTATATATTGCTACGTCTATAGAACGCCTCGCCTTCCCAGCAGAGTTTTAGTTATATTTAATTATAAAAGTAGCAGCCATGCCGTCTCCTGAAGCTACTGTTGTTGGGAGAGTGGGTATGTCGTAGGAATGATATTTCCGGTCTGACGGAAGCTTAGGGTAAGAGAGGCAGGTCACAAGAGTAGCTAGACTTCGAGATGGATTTAGGACTTCTACAATAAGACCTATTTTCCTTCCCAATTTGCTGGCGTTGTGTTTACCACCTTTCAGGCAATGCTCGAGGCGGTTTTTGGAAGCCCCGTGATTCGAAAACAACCAGTATCGCTCTCAGTCGGCTGCGAGACGTGATCTCGGACAGAGGTCAAATTGCCAGCCTCCCAAAATTAGGCCTACCCACGATGTACTGGTGGACACGAACCCCAGACCTGAACAGAGGTCAGGCCGCATTCTTCTACAAGGATACACTGAATATTGCATAAAGGTACGTCTGAAAGTGTAAACTTCAACCCAGCACCTTTTACTACCATACGACTCTTGCTAAATTCATTTTCAATTCTCATTTTTACCCCTTCTACATCAAAGCCCTTTGTCCTCATCGGGCCACGTGCTCCCCTTTGTGACTTGTTAAAGACCAAGCTTTCGTGTATACCTCAGTGAACCATTCGAGTTTACCTTCCCCAATGTTAGAGAATTAATCAGCCTTAATCAAAGCAAGAAGTCATTTTTCCTTTTATCTCGTTTAATCTGGGATTCTTTTCCAGATTCCATGAGTCACGTGCCGTCTCTGCCCGCAAGTGTGCATTACCCAAGTGTATGAAAACCAGCTATAACGGCTCAACGGAGCCATCATTTACCTTTTCTCCAGCCCAGCACGGGCCTTTTAGTAAATAAATAGTTGTTAAGTAACGAGCTGAGTTTTCTGGCGACCTTCCCTCTAAAGTATTCATTAATAACTATCAGTTTACGGTAAGTTAAAGCAATTCCCTCTTGAAATCCCTCAATCATTTCTGTTTACGTATCTAGCTTCTTCTCAAGGCCCTATATACGTAACATTGTCGACCTTCGCCGAGGATATGAACCTAGCTTGCTTAAAAAAAAAAAAAGCTTGTAAATCGCGTTATCCGTTGTAAAACGTAAACTGTAAATTATTTTACAAAAAGTAAATCAAGCACACTTGCAGGGAAAGAAGACACACTGACTCACGGTAAGGTATTCCATTCATTAATATGATTATTCTATAACCAATGTTAGCTTAAGTATTTTTATTGTAGAAGTGTGTTAAACAAATGCGTAGGTAGAAATCTTATTATGGTAACGGCGAATGCGCCAGAGCTTTATTTTAGCGGCGAGCAAACAATTTGCCCCGCGAATTCTCTGTTACTTTGTGCTGTCCTCGTCGGACGAGACAGAGCACGTGTGTAGAATAGATGCCAGAAAGAACCAGATCAAAACTAGGAAGTGCTTTGCCAGGGTTTATTGCTGTGTTTGAAAGCCTAGCTAGTTAGGAGTGTTTTACTAATAGTTACGGCAAAAGAAGTGTACAATTCTTTTGTCTGTGATATGTTAGGGAATCCATTTTAACTTAGTTTTCATTCCAAGTGTTGGTAACCGCTTACCTCTCGGCTAATTCAGCTTCGCGCTCTCTCGCGCCTGCGCGGTCTCAACCAACCTTCGTCTCATTCACAGCGGCAGCCATGTTTGTTTTCTCTTTCAACATTATCTAAACAATTTAAGCAAAGTAACGTAAGTCACGAAGTTTTAACGTAAATAATATCAATGTCTGTACTAGTATCTATCGTTCTGCCAGAGAAATTAACGTAATTCGCCTTGAATAAAAAAGTAGAATTTTGTGTTGTAAATTGCCTTCGCATTTACAGAGAATCAGCTGTTTTGAACGACATGCTGCGCGCTAGCAGCGCTACCCAGCTCCTTCACGTGTTTCACCTCGCATCGCTCACTCGCGCGCTGAGCGAAAATTTCATTTCACTTCGCACTTAACGTAGCCTCATTCACAATTGTTTTTGCTAACATCATTTTAAATCCTTACCGTCATTTCACTGTTCACAGGGACCTAGTAATCTTACATAAAGTTAACGTAAATCTCAAGTAGAGTAAATCACAAGAATTGTTAACGTAAAACGCGTCTTTGTAAAATTCATATTGAAACGCAAATCATTTCATAAGCGCAAGCCGCTAACATTAACGTAAAAATCGTTCACACCACGAGCGCGTTATCATTTTCATAAAACGTTATCCAAAAGCAATTCTTTCATTAAAAACGTTAACGTAAGTAAATCATTTAATGCAAGTTGCGTCATATTAAACTAACATTAGTAGTTCAATTCAAATATAAGGGAGTTCATTCATATATTTTTCATTTTTAACCCTCTCGAGAGAGACCGAGAGAGAGAGAGAGAGAGAGAGAGAGAGAACCAGAACACAGTATTCACGAAGCCAAGAGTACTACATCTTACCATTAATTATAGCATGCAGAATTAACATTATTTTAGTCTCTTGTGTCTTTCATTTACACAGCGTGATACGTACGCGCCTGTGTCCATTGCAGTTTTGCAAGCATTTATTTTATTTCATTTACCGAGTACTTCAGCGAGGGACTGAGCATTCCTAAAATTTCCATTACCTGTCGTTGCCCGAGTGGTCTTTTCATTTTCTTTTATCACAAAAAGACTTGCGTATACCGCAAGCACAATTCGCACAGCGTGCCACGCCAATTCATTACTTCCAGACAGGGAAGTCGTTACCAGTTTAGGACTGGCCACCACCAGTGCACGTCAGGTCTTACCATTTTACAGTGCCACTAATTCTTGACACTGTCCATCGACTGGCTGCTGAAGTACTCCCACCTTTTACTTTCTCTCCTCCACTATTACACTCTGCCATGAGCAGTGCCATTTCACTTCAGTATATTTAAGTATACTGCATGTAGTGTCCGGGACACACCAGCACGATACCAGTGCTCCAAGGAACGCCTCCATAAATGCCATTGCACCTGGACAGGCCGTACAGGTAGCCATTAAACCTGCGTGTCCGTCCTTACGGAACGCCCAAATAATTAGTGTGTCCGCGTACAAGGGTCAGTGATCCTTCGGAACACTCAACAAGGGAACGCCTCCCAGAAGTGCCGCAATACCAGCCCTAAGTGCTGACAAACCTGCGTGTCCGTCCTTACGGAACGCCCAAGTAATTAGTGTGTCCGTGTACAAGGGTCAGTGATCCTTCGGAACACTCAACAAGGGAACGCCTCCCAGAAGTGCCGCAATACCAGCCCTAAGTGCTGACAAACCGCGTGTCCGTCCTTACGGGACGCCCAATTTCATTAATGTCCGTGTACAAGGGTCAGTGATCCTTCGGACCATCCTAAGGGAACGCCTCCCCAAAGTGCCGCAATACCAGCACTACTAGTGCTGCCCAAGGAACGCCTCCTCATAGGTGCCGCGCATCTGTACAGACGTACAGGTAGCCCTATACCTGCGTGTCCGTCCTACGGAACGCTCATTCATTATAGAGTATCCACCATTTTGGATCACTGAACCAAGGAACGCCTCCTCATAAGTGCCGTGCACCTGTATTGGACCTACAGGTAGCCCATTCCAGCGTCTCCCAACTTAGGAACGCCCTTAAGTGTGACGTACGCCGTACACTCCATTTGATTTTTTCACCTCTTTAGAAGGTGCCAATCCAGAAGTGCCACCAACTTACGGGACACTTCCCAAGTGCCACAGAGCACCCAGTCTTCTCAGACTTTTTCTCTACCACGTCGCAGAACACCTTTCCAAGTGAGTGCCACTTTCCACAGTAGGCACTCCTATTCCATTCCGTACCCTTCCTGGCCATTATTTTCATTTTCATCAGAGCCTCTACTGCAGCCTAAGGGAAATGTCTTCCCCTGCTTCCCGCGACTTCTTTGCCGTAGAGCTCGAGAGCTCCGAGTCCTCATAACTCTGGGCAAGGAGGCTGGTTACACTGGACCAGCACTAGACCAGTGGATAAAGGCGCAGCAGGCTGCTGCGCGCCAGCAGGGAAAGCAAGCCAGAGAAGCAGAAAGGAAGGCAAGGGAAGAGGAGCGAAAGCATGAGCTCTCTCTCAAGGAGAAGGAACTCGACATCAAGCGGGAGAAGGCCCGTAAGGAGAGTATCCTAGCTCAAGCCACTCTGCCAGCTTCCAGCCCTGCACCCCCTGTCTCTCTTAGTCCCGCCGTCTCTGGTCAGCCTGACATCCTTTCTATTTGTGAGCCTGGTCCTGATCCAGTGCCGGAGATAGAAATTCCTGCCGCATCCTGCCAGCCTTTTACCTTTTTACCGCCTACCTCCTCCCTTTTGGAAGAGGTAAGCCCACCAGTTAACCCCGAAATTGCTTCCGAGGGTGATTCAACGGAGGTTCCCTTAACCTCCCCACGGCACATCACTGCCAGAGAGGACTCTTCACCTGTGCCAGAGCACACTGCCAGCCTTGGTGACTCCGCAGATTCGCAACCTGTGGGGCCATCTCGGCCTTATCATCCAGTGCCACGGAAGAGGTTCTGGAACACGTTCTGCCGAGACTGTGGCCGCAAACCACCATATTCCTGCCATCGCAATGGCCGTCACCAATCCTTCTTCACTAGGACCCCCAGCTAAGGGCCCTATAACAGTCGCACCCCTCCAAAGTCATTATCAGCCAAGCCACGTCAGAGCCTACGACGACTCTGGCGCTCAAGTCTCCCTGATACGGGAAGACAGAATTCCCCGAGGGGCTAACGTTGATAGACGTCGATTGATCACCATTGAAGGTATCAATCACATTAAACTGATCCTTCCGACCGTCCAATTGAGGGTCACCAGACCTCACTTCTCCAAAGAATGTACTCTTGCAGGTTTTTTTGCAAGCTACATCCCAGGAGGTTACGACCTCCTCCTAGGGCAAGACATGAAGTCTCCCTCACAATTCAAAAAGCCTAGGGGTCCTAACCCCATGTCAATTCACTCCAAAGCAAGGAGTCACCGAAACTCTACTTCTTCTAGGAAGTACATCCACCAACAGTCTCCCCCGTTACCAAGGAGGGAGATTGACCATTCACAGTTCCGTTGCAAGACCTGTAACGTAATAGGGCACTCCACAAATTGGCCTAGATGCCCTAGCAAGTTATGTGCAGCGGACGCTGTCCAAGTCCCACAAGGCTTAGCCTTCCAAAAGAGACAGGACCCTCTGTCTCCCATAACCAAGGGCACGCTGAGAGGTATTGCACCTCCGGTACCCGCCACAGGTCCAGTCGACCTCAACTCTCTGCCAGTACCACTTGGCAGCACTGAGCAGTGCCAAGCTCCGTCCAGCCTGGACGTAGAGCCACCACCGAACTTGACCTCTGCGCCTGGCCCCGAGCTAGCGCCGGCGCCTAACCTTATCAAGGATCCTCCTACAGGAGACCCTCCAACAGGCATGGAGCTTACCACAGCCCATGGCCAATCACTAGTTCCTCCTTCTTCATCCTTACCTCTGTCGCCCGAGGATGAAACTCCGGCAGACCTTACCTTTGTACCTCCTCTGGAAAACCAGGAACTGCCCGACCAGGAGTCAGCCTGGAGTTTTCCCCTCACGACGGTTGTCGCAGCAGCCGGAGTGAGGGCCTCCCCTGCAGTAGGTTCCACCTCTACGACGGTTGCTGCAGAGACCGAAGTAGGGTGTTCTCCTGAAATCCTTCAGGCTACCGCTGCCTCTGCTCCTGCGGCGTTTCTGGCCTTTCCCCAGAGTCGGTGCCGTCCGTCTACTCCAAGGACTGGTATAGCCAGGTCCTGGAGGAATAAGAAGAAGAAGAAGAAGGGACGTCATTAACATACTAACAAAAGAGCCACATGCTCTCCTTGACACCTGCGCCGAGGTACAGTGTCGCATTCAATTGCAGAGTGATCCTGGCACCTACCCAGAGAAGGTAGCCAGCCCGATCCCTGCCAGTAGCACTAACCCTCTAACCCCTAGCCATTGTAATACTAACCCTCACTTAAATATAACTACCTCATTGCATTTCCCTCCTGGTCAACTAACCACTCATCATCCCCAAGCATCATTACCTCTCATTATGTATTTTAACAATTCCGTCGCTGAACTGCTGCTGTGCGTACCACACTCTGGAATGATTGCGTCTTCATTTAACTGTATTGAGTAGGTTAGGCTAATGATTTAGTACCAGGGCATTAGGTTAGTAGCAAGTAGAATTTTCAAGTAACCTTATCTAGGGGTAGAGTAGACTGTCGTCACAGACAACCCGTAGTTATTACTTAGGCTAGATTACATCACTACATTAAGTTAGTACACTTAGCATCTTTGCCTATAAGTTAGGTAGGCCATTGTAGTCAGCCGTATCGCTGCTCAAAAAACTTCAA
This sequence comes from Macrobrachium nipponense, assembly GCF_015104395.2. Taxonomy (NCBI): domain Eukaryota; kingdom Metazoa; phylum Arthropoda; class Malacostraca; order Decapoda; family Palaemonidae; genus Macrobrachium; species Macrobrachium nipponense. The sequence continues at coordinate 116,863,666 of NC_061108.1, forward strand.
GTTAGAGTAGGAGAACTGGGTTGTCGAGGCGATCAACTTATTTAAGCCAAGACCTTCACGCCCGAAAGGGAGTGAATGCCTTCTTAACAGGGGGAGCTGCTACGTCTATAGAACGCCTCGCCTTCCTCAGCAGAGTTTTAGTTATATTTAATTATAAAAGTAGCAGCCATGCCGTCTCCTGAAGCTACTGTTGTTGGGAGAGTGGGTATGTCGTAGGAATGATATTTCCGGTCTGACGGAAGCTTAGGGTAAGAGAGGCAGGTCACAAGAGTAGCTAGGCTTCGAGATGGATTTTAGGGACTTCTACAATAAGACCTATTTTCCTTCCCAATTTGCTGGCGTTGTGTTTACCACCTTTCAGGCAATGCTCGAGGCGGTTTTTGGAAGCCCCGTGATTCGAAAACAACCAGTATCGCTCTCAGTCGGCTGCGAGACGTGATCTCGGACAGAGGTCAAATTGCCAGCCTCCAAAATTAGGCCTACCCCACGATGTACTGGTGGACACGAACCCCAGACCTGAACAGAGGTCAGGCCGCATTCTTCTACAAGGATACACTGAATATTGCATAAAGGTACGTCTGAAAGTGTAAACTTCAACCCAGCACCTTTTACTACCATACGACTCTTGCTAAATTCATTTTCAATTCTCATTTTTCCCCTTCTACATCAAAGCCCTTTATCCTCATCGGGCCACGTGCTCCCTTTGTGACTTGTTAAAGACCAAGCTTTCGTGTATACCTCAGTGAACCATTCGAGTTTACCTTCCCCAATGTTAGAGAATTAATCAGCCTTAATCAAAGCAAGAAGTCATTTTTCCTTTTATCTCGTTTAATCTGGGATTCTTTTCCAGATTCCATGAGTCACGTGCCGTCTCTGCCCGCAAGTGTGCATTACCCAAGTGTATGAGAACCAGCTATAACGGCTCAACGGAGCCATCATTTACCTTTTCTCCAGCCCAGCACGGGCCTTTTAGTAAATAATAGTTGTTAAGTAACGAGCTGAGTTTTCTGGCGACCTTCCCTCTAAAGTATTCATTAATAACTATCAGTTTACGGTAAGTTAAAGCAATTCCCTCTTGAAATCCCTCAATCATTTCTGTTTATGTATCTAGCTTCTTCTCAAGGCCCTATATACGTAACAATATATATATATATAATATATATATATATATTATATATATATATATATATGTAATAAAAGTAGCCCATAAAAACGCCAAATTATAGAGAGAAAATACTGTTTCAGAGACTGCTGTCTCTCTCTTCAGAGAAAGGCAGAAGTCTCTGAAAATTTAGTATTTTGGCGTTTTTATGGGCTACTTTTATTAGATGGAATTCTGTTGTGATAGAACATTTTTACCCTACACATACACACACACCACACACACACACACACACACACACACATATATGTGTGTGTGTATGTATATGTATATTTAATACTATAGTGATGGTATATATATATATATATATATATATATATATATATATATATATATATATATATACCATCACTATATATATATATTATATATATATATACATACATATACATATATACATATATATTATATAAATACATATGTATGTATATATATATATATATATTATATATTATATATATATATATATATATATATATATGAATATGTGTGTGTGTATGTCTGTGTGTATTCACACCATCAATCTGTAACATTTAAGAAGGTGGATGGAGTGTAAGTGAATCAATTATCTAACGCCTCCAACGAATTGAGATGCAAATGGCCTCTGTCAGATCTCACTAACCTTTCCCACTTATCTGGAATACTTATCTAAGGCTGTAATTGAATAGCATATAGCCAACGCCGCTGTTCAGTCAGTAGTATTTTTCCTATACACGAACATTGCTATTAATTTTTTTTTCTTTTTTTGTTTTACGTATGTGATTTTGCCAATTAATATTTAGTATTGTTTGCAAGAAATTTATAGACATTTTTTCGATATCATACAAAGACTTCCTTCCATCTACTCAATTTATTTTAGTAATGAAGTACTGAATATGAATATGTATGCTGCTACTTCATTCGCTTTTATATCTTCTTTTCCAATCTTTATGTATTTTAAGACTGCATTAAACAGGACGTGTGGTAGCCTGTTCTTGATGAATTCAGCCATCAGCTCGCATTGCAAAGTCCTAGGTTCTTTGCCGGTCTAATCCCACTTTGAGTAATAGTGCTTGGTGAGGTCAGGATAAGGCATAGAGATAACAGCCTATATATATTTATATTATATATATATCTATATATATACATATATATACACTAATTGACCAACCCGGTGTTCCCCAGGATAACTGAATGACAACTGATACATTTTGTGTCTCTCTGTCTCCAACTCTCCCTCTTGCTCCTCCCTCACACCCCTCTACTTTCTCTCTCTCTCTCTCTCTCTCTCTCTCTCTCTCTCTCTCTCTCTCTCTCTCTCTCTCTCTCTCTCCACACAAGAAACTAATGACAAAAGTTAGAGCTTTTGGAATCGTAGGAGAAACGGCAGACTGGATCGACGACTGGCTAACTAATAGAAAACAGAAAGTCGTAACAAATGGTGAAGAATCAGAATGGGCAGATGTGACAAGCAGAATTCCCCAGGGATCTATCCTTGGCCCACTCTTGTTTTTTATTTATATCAATGACAAAGATGTAGGATTAACTAGCAGGATAGCCAAACTCGCAGACGACGCCAAACTAGGTGTAAATGGAGCAGACCCATTTTGAAAGTTTAGGAAATTATCTAAAGAAAGTAGGAAAGTGGTCAAAAAGATGCCAAATGCCTTTTAACTTGGATAAATGTCAAGTGTTACAAATAGGAGCAAATAACCCTCATGCCAACTACATGCTGCTTGGGAATGACAAATAGTGTAGAACAATAAGAGGGCCTTGGAGTCATTATAACCAAGAACTTAAAATCCATAAAACAGCGCATAAAAGCTGAAAAGAGGGCACAAAAACAAGTGGGATACATAAAGAGGCAGTTCAGATACAGAAAAAGGAAACGATGATGCAGCTCTACACATTAATAGTTAGACCTCATCTTGAATATGCAGTACAAGTTTGGTCACCAACACTAAGAAAGAACATAAATAGATTAGACGGGGTACAAGCAAGGGCCACAAAGTTAATTCCATCCATCAGGCAAATAGGTTACTAAAGACAACTAGAGAGCCTGGACATGTACGTATGGCTTAGAAACATGACGTTTGCGAGGACAACTGATAGAAACATCCAAAATACTGAAAGGCATAACAAAAGTAGACAGTAACCTATTTATGTTAAACGAAAACCAGACAAGTACTCTTCCTCCAGATAATACGTGAGTCATACGTGTACCGAAATAAGGTATGATAAATGCGTAAAGTTACTAAGTCTACTGGCTATATATATATATATCTATATATATATATATATATATAAATATATATATATATATATATATATATATATATATATATATATATATATATATTTTTTTTATCTATATAATATATTAATTTATATATATATATATATATATATATATATATTTTATATAGTATATTTTGAATGTGCTTGTGATATATGAAAAGTCTTCAGCCAAATGTAGACTGGACTTTCAACATTTCGACGTACATAAATGATAATCGGAAAATGTTTAGCAGTGAGTAAAATGCAAGTTTTAGAACATGAAATAATAGAAGTAAAATCTGAAAGAAAAAAAATCCTGTGATATAAATACAGAGAGAAATATAACGTCGATTATATCATTCCGTGATGAGATTCCGTTGTCGACACATCTCTGGTTCGTTTGTAGCGAATATGCAATTCATTATTGAAGCATGGAGAGAGCTTTTGTCAAATCACACTGTTTAATCATAGTGACAAAGCTCTTCGACCTTTTTGAGCTCTTCTGATTGCAGTTGGGTAATAACAAGCGCAGCATTTCGCTGTTAAGGCGGGAGATGAAATGTTGGTCATTTCAGCTCTCCGGGAAATATTAATGACTAATGGTAATTCTAATGAATTTCAAGTTTGAACATTCGAAAGAATAAAGAAAATGGAAGTGTTCAGTGGGCTTTAAGTTTATTCTTTCTTTCTCTTATCTGTTATGGTTTATGGTAATTGATAATTTTTCCATCAGATTTATTACGTCATCTGTAGCCAGAACTTTTTGGATTTACGTAAATGTGCAGGTGATAATAATCGGATCAACAATACCTTATCAATAAGATTTTTACTTACGTAATCATTTATTAGAAGAACATGGAATTCTACCAAAACAGATGATTCTCTCTCTCTCTCTCTCTCTCTCTCTCTCTCTCTCTCTCTCTCTCTCTCTCTCTCAGAGAGACAGACCAACTGTATGGTGCTGACTGAACCATATATTCCGGGAGTGGCAATGGTGTCGGGGTACCCCACAGAACTTTAAATGAAATATGAGTGAGTGAAAAGAAAAATGAAGAAAACGCCCGTCAAAAGAAGGGACGAGTCAATAATGAAATCGGAAGAAGGAGAAGGACAAGACAGGAAAAATACGCTGTATGATGTGATTGATGGATCAGAAGAAAAACAAGTCTTTTCTAAATTCAAATCTGCCGCTACATTAAGGGTAAACCCTTGGGCAGAAAACTTGTGCATCACCAACCTCTTCACATGCATTGACAAAAGGCTCAGCAGCATTGCATCCTAACAACTCACTGTCAGACTTCCTAATTGTAAGGTATTAAACTTTGGGCTATGAAATCAAGGTGAGGGTTAGGGCAACTTGTCAGTGGCTAAAGCTCTTTCAGTGATGGATGAGCCACCTCCCTTAAGCCCCAAGGCGATCACAACTTTTCACAGACTAAGAAACCGTGAAATAAAACGATATCACTACCAATGCACAGTGATGTGAACATCACCAAAGTAGACTGTGCATAGTTTGTGCAGCAGCTGTTTTAATGGGTCTCTTCAAGGTGCTTTTATCTTGGGTTACCCTCTCGTCCTTTCGAATGCCGACTCTACAACTTCGTGTCCTTAGCAAGTCCATTTCCAACTACATTAATTTTGCATCAGCTGGGGTGGAACGAGACTGCTAACTTTCTTGCTCTCAGATAAGCGTTTCAGGATTAATCTCTATTTTCTTCCCTTTGACTTCACTTTCCCTCTGAAAAAAAACTGATCTTGCCCTGTGATGAATTAGCGAGAGATCGAGGACGCCCCCCTCCCCCCACGTATTAAAAGCACCGCCGTTAATTGGCAACAAAAGAATTGAAGGTTTAAAGTTTCCAGAGATTATTATAATCACTGCCTCCTATTTCAGAGACAGTTAACAAACTAAAAAGAAAAAGTTTAACCTACACTAATTAGAAACCTTTTTGGCGCTTTAATTAATGACTCTATTATACGCTGAGGCAAATCTAGTCTGATATAAATTACGTGACCCATGAAGGCAGTGATTAGTAATGATGAACTTTGGGTCATTTTTGCTTTCGTGTTGTTTTACTTATATATATATATATATATATATATATATATATATATATATATAATATATATATATATATATATATTACATATATATATATCTATATATATATATATATATATATATATATTACACGTATCATCCTTTCCGTTTTTATGTCAGATTTGTATGCAATGTTTTTACAATTTTTTTTCATTTTATGCGGTTTCTTGACTTAGTATTTGTTTTCAGTATTTTTGTTCGTTATTGATTTATTATGAGCACTGTTTTCATAGCTATAATTATCAGTATTTACGAAAGGAAACAGCTTGCGATTATCTATTAATAATAAACTTATATCTACCTGATATTTTTTGTAACTTTTATGTACTTTTCTTTTTATATGCACTTTATTTTATTAATAGTTTTTTTTTTATACATTCTTTCCTTTTTTCACTCCTGGGTTTTCTCTTTTGTGAGATCATTATCTATAGAGCCAGTAGCTTATTTTGAATGTATGTTAGAATGAATGATCAGTAACATCAATAATAGGACAGTTGTTCACAATACTATGGGCAATTTGTTGTTTCTCAGTGATGCCATCACAAGTATGTCATGAAAGCGCTGTATTTATTTCTTCCCGCAAGTACATTTGCGCTATCTTTTTGTCACGGACCCCGAGAGGTCCGCTAAAAAAGAAAAAATGAAATCAACTGATTTTATTTTTTTCTAAAGAGAAACAAGAATCAAACAGCAGGGGAACAATTCTGCATAAAGCTTTAATCCAGTTAAACACTTCTCCATTCACTCACACACCCACTCGTGCCAAAACAGAAAACGGTTGTCAGCTACTCATTCTGAAAAATCTCTAGAGAGGCTATCAGCTATAACATTATCCTTTCCCCTTATATGAACTATCTTCAGGTTATAGTCTTGTAATTCTAAACTCCAACGCATGAGACGTTTATTCTTATTCTTAAACCTCTCCAAGGCAGTAACTAAACCAAACAATTCCTTCTCAATAGTGGAATAGTTCTGTTGCGCTTTATTCAGTTTCTTTGAATAATAGGCAACTGGAAGTTTCATCCCATTCACTTCTTGTAACAAAACCCCTCCTACGCCAATATCACTGGCATCGATCGCTAAATTAAATTCCTTACCAAAATCAGGTAATAATAGGAACTGGCACGTGAATCATTATAACCTTTAACTTGTTGAAGGCTTCCACACGCGCAACATCAAATACAAAACTGCGTCCTTTCTTAAACAGATTAGTTATGGGAGCGCTTATTTCTGAGAAATGGGGTACGAATCTACGGAAATACGAAACATTCCGAGAAATCTCATGGCCTGTTTTTTAGTTGTTGGGATTGGGAAATTCACAATAGCTTCTATGTTCCGATCCTTTGGACAGATTTTACTAAGACCTACCTTATGTCCTAGATAAGTAATAGGGGCTTTCCCAAATTCGCATTCCCTTAGATTAAGAACGAGATTCGCTTCAGGTAAGGGCCTCCAAGACTCTTGCCAAAGTCCTTACATGATCCTCCCAAGTCTCTGAAAATATCACAAGATCATCTAAGTACACGACACAGTTGTTAATGCCATTTAAAACTTTATTCATTAACCTTTGAAGTACTGGCTGCGTTCTTCAAGCCAAAAGCCATAACTTTGGGCTCGAAACTACCAAATGGCGTTATAAAGGCGGATATTTTCCGGGCTCGTTCACTTAAAGCTACTTGCCAATAACCTATAGCCAATTCAAGCTTTGAGATGAACTTGGAATTTCCGATTCCATCTAAGCAATCATCAATCCTGGGTAAGGGAAAATTAATTTGCTTAGTTACACTGTTTACCTTCCGGAAATCAATGCACAATCTATCTGATCCATCTTCCTTTTTCACCAGAATTACCCATTCACTCTTGCTAGGTACTATCAAATCTTTATCTAGCATGTAACTAATTTCCTTCCTCACAGATTCTGCCTTTTCTGGGCTCAGACGATATGGACTTTGCCTAATGGGTTTCGTGTCCTGCAACTCAATATCATGTTCTAAAACATTGGTTAGGCCTAGTTTGTCACTAATATTTTCAGGATAATTCACTAAAACATTACGTATTTCCCTCGCCTTTTCCTTTTCTAAACCCTGATATATTTACTTTGAAATTCTTAAGCACCTCGGAGTTTTTCTCAAAACTAATTTCTTTCTGAGACACCGTTACTACAGGCACGGGGCGTTCATTATATTTCTTGAGCAAGTTTACTTGCAGCCACTTTGCTCTACGCTTACCCATATCTATTAAATAATTTAGATTCCCCCTCTTCTCTAAAATTGAAAAAGGACCTTCGAACTTATACGATAAAGAGGACCTTTTTTCTGGACTAATACTAAAACTTTATCTCCTACACAGAGATGTCTCTCTTTCGCTCTAAGATCAGGTTTCCGTTTAGTTTCCCCTTGACTCTCACTCTCGTTCTCTTTCGCTAGTTGCCAAGCACTTTCGTTCTCCTCCGCTAGTTGCCAAGCATCTCCTAAATTGATTTTATAATACTCTAGATTAGTTATGTAATCTTCACTATCCTTACTTCTAGGCAAAGGTCCGACCATATCGATAACTACATGCTCAAAAGGTTCGCCTACTGAAGGAATATTACACAACGGAGCTCTGGGAATTACTTTATTTGGTTTCCCGGCAATTTGGCATTCATGACAGCTTAAAACATACCTCTTTACGTCACTCCTCATTTTAGGCCAAAAGTACACCCTACTAATACACTTGAAAGTTTTATTTACTCCCAAATGTCCTTGTTCATCATGGGCTAACTTCAAAACTAATTCACGAAGCTTCCTAGGAACTACTAATTGTTCTGTGATTTCCTCTTTACTACCTGCCTTAGGCCGACCATAACGACACAAAACTTCGTCCTTTAAACAAAAAGTTTCCTTACACACATCATTGAGATCATCATCCAGCTCACACTCAAAAATTCGGGTTAGTATCTCATCCTCTCTTTGAAACTTGAATAGCTCATCCTTATTCAAAAGGTTAGTGCCTAATTCATCACTGTAACTAGTACTTGATTCCACTACATCGACTACGTTACCCTTGACAGCTACACCTTCCATTTGGCTTTCACTGTCACCGACAGAGGCAGGTTTCTCAGCCACACTCACGCCAAGATCAACCTCGCCACCTCTATCACACTTGTTCGAATCCACGAACTCACTCTCGTTCGAATCCATGAACTCACTCTCATTCGAATCCACGAATTCACACTCGTTCGAAATCCATGAACAAATTATGACCGTAGTCTATGTCTGTATCTAAACCTGATCTAGTTACTACCATTTCAGGCACTGGAATCTCACTTACAACAGGATTCACATTCTTGAATAAAGCTAAGTCATTACTGACAATAATGTCAACGCCATCAACGGGCAAACTGTCAACAACTGCAAGTTTCACTTCTCCTGACACTACCTGAATTTCTAAATTCAACTTCAACAAAGGACAAAGAACACAAGTGTTAGGAAATCCATCTAACATGACTTTTTCTTCCATATCGATTTCCACCCTGTCTGGCATACTCTCTCTCCTAATTAGTGAGACAGCAGCTCCTGTGTCTCGAAGCAAGACTACTTCTCTTGAATCTAATCCTCCAAAAGAGGAAACTGAACCTTCTGACAGAAATTCACCAAAATATGTACTAGTTTCTCGCATCATATCATCCATACTTGACGAAAGGTTAACTAGAGACATTGGTTTCTTAACGTCCTTCCTTTCTACTGCACAATTTCTTGCTAAATTCCCTTTCACATTACATCGGAAACAAGTTAATTCTGAACCACTAAATGCCACTTTACTCTTACAAACCTTAGACGTATGACCAGGTTTTCCGCATGTATAACAGGAATAGTCACTTTTACCCGCATTGCTATTACTAGAACTGAAACCTTTACCGCTTTGTACTCTACCAGACAAAGGATTATTTCGTTTCTTACTAACACTCAAATTATGAGTTAAACTATATTCATCTGCTAACCTAGTTGCTCCTGCAAAAGATACTTCTCGCCTATCTTCTATGTAAAGCTTAATGTCAGGGGAAACGTATCTTTGAAGATTTCTAGCAATACTAAGTTCATTAAACCATCAAAATCCTCAACTTTGGCGGAAGTTAACCAATCAAAAACTTCTTACCGTATTCTACATACGTAATATTCTCGTCCTTTCTCAACTTTCTAAATTCTTATGGTACGCCTCCAGTACTAGCCTATACGCGCTAAGAACAGTTTCTTTCTTAATATCATAATCATCACATTCCTCCTTAGACATACAACTATACACAGTAAGTGCCCTACCACTCAAAACTGGCTGTAAATATAGTCCACATTTCTTTAAGAGAACCTACTCTTTCCATTAACTTCTCAAAACACGTGAAATATGTCGGTACGTCTTCCTCATCAAACTTTGGTACTAATTTCAACACTGCACTCATACCTATCCTATCAGCTTCGTTTTCGTTCTCACCTGTCCGACTGTTACGAGTATTTTGCCTCAACTGAGCAATTTCCAACTCATGCATACGTTCTTTCTCTCTTTCTTCCTGCTGCATTACCAACATTTCTCTCTCTTGCTACATTTTCATTACTTCTCTCTCTTGCTGCATTTTCATTGCTTCTCTCTCTTTCTCTTGTTCCATTTCTCTCTCAGCTGCTCTTTCATCTCTCTCATACTTTTCTCTCTCTTTCCTCTCAACATACGGAGATCATTCCCCTCTAGACCTAGAAGCTTACCCAACTCAATAAACTCTTTCACCATCTCACTCATTCTGATTCTTTCTATATTCTCCCTGTTTCAATCTGTTACGGTGCCAAATAGCCTAGCAAGGTCGCCACTAATGTCACAGACCCTGAGAGGTCCGCTAAAGTTTCAATATTAGAATAAACAAAAAGAATTCAACACCACCAGTTGAAACTGGGGATACGAATATAGAAAGATACACAAACAGAACAAAGGTTTATTTACAAACTTACTAACAAAGATAAATCCAGAATGGTTTCTCCTATTTACATAACAAAAGTAAAATCTTACGCTGCATGAACTGGGGAAACAGTGAGGTAATGAAAATACTTGCTTGAGGTAATGAAAATACTTGCTGGCAAGTATTTCAGCTGTCGGAAATCAATGCTCGAAGCGATGGCTTTACAAAGCAGAATTATAACTTCAGACGTCTTCTTGACTCCATACTGAAGAAAACAATGTCTATACTTGGTACTCGAAGGGCAGGTTACTCCTCAAAACCACCTTGTAGGACGTTTCTTCTCTGAAGGCTTGCTCAAAGTCGAAATATCTCGTTCGTCCACTCCCTGATGACGACTTTACCAGATTTCGATCAAACTCTTGAGCGCCTTTTTCCCTCTCTTATCCTTCGTCTGTTTCCTCTTCTTTTATCTCTCTCTGATGATCTCTGCTCTGATCTCTGCTGGTCTCTAACTGATGATCTCTGCTGCTGATCTCCCACTGATGATCTGATCTCTCCTACTTCGTCAGTCGTATTTGTATGGCAATATGGGGGCGTGGCCTACCAGCAAACGTCACAGACTTTTAGAAGGATCTAGACGGAATGTTGCATCATAATACGCTGCGTTCCTCACGACATGTCGGCGCCTGTCGAGTTCCATACCTCACCTGCCGATTCTAGAACAATCATGAGAACAGGCACTCCAACACGTGCGCGAATGACCTCTTTGCTGCAGACCTACTTGAAGAAAATGTATTTTCATTTCCTTAATATATAATTCCTTGCTATAGAGCGATTACCATGACACTTTTTAAACTTGCTGTTAGTTTAAATTAATGATTAAATTGACAGATTATATCTTAATATCTGTTGCGTATAGGATGAGTTATTTCTTATTCTACGTCTTATTGAGTATTCATGCTAAATTTACTGAGATTTATTGCTGGAATGTTAGATGAATTTGGTGTAAAAATGATTCAGTATTAGATTGTATGGGGAAGACAATTTTAAAAAGCACGGTAACCCAAGCAAGCTACTGAAAATATGATAAATCTTTTAGAAGAATGAATAACAGGTGGATGTATACTTAATTTAAATATGGTAAAAATTAATTTAATGACTGTACAAGTGTGCATGTTATTTCGCGTGGTTATGTCGTTTGAATGCTGTGATATTTGCTCGACGAGTTTGCTGATGGTGGGTTTGCATGAAGAGCAATCCTTCAATGTGAGTTTCTGTAAATACATTTCAAGTGGTACACACGTTCAGTCAGTTGCGTGAATGTTCAAAATGAAGAGAACTATCAAATTTCCCTTTAGTCCTCCTTTTTACATTTTTAGTTATTTTTACCAAAATCTGTTGCTGTGATGAACATCAAAATAAAAGGGCAACCCCAAATATTAATGTTTAATGTTTATCGGTACATATTACATCCTAATAATGTTCAAATGTTTGGAAGTTGAAAGCTAAAGTGAATATGGCTTAAAGCTCATCTAAGGCAAAATTTTGATTCATTATTATTATTATTATTTTCAATGTCATTCACTGAGCTGGGTTTCACAGAGAGAGAGAGAGAGAGAGAGAGAGAGAGAGAGAGAGAGAGAGAGAGAGTGGCATCTTCTGAATCTCCGACTTTGGCACTTGATAAAGCCAAAGCAAAGGTTCCCCGTTCATCAGTAACCTCAAAGTTACTTCTAATTGGATCCATCTGTTTTGAGAGCTTATTCGTTACATGAATGTTAACCCCCCCCCCTATTATTATTATGTTCTTTTCAGCAAGGAGGAGAATCTAGTCAGAAAAGTAGCTTTGCGCATACTAAGGTTGTTATTGGTATTATGTCTATAGCAGGTTGGAGACCAATGAGATAGCCGAAAGAATTATGTTGAAAAGAACTATTATGAAATGTTAGACAAAATGGGAACTCAGGCTGACATTGCGCAAGACAATTAGGAATGAGTTAATAACTATATTAATTTTTTATGCATTGCAAGACAGTATGTGAATGGCGTGTTAGTGGTAGATCTTAATGTACATTATATTATATAGATATATATATATATATATATATATATATATATATATATATATATATATATATATATATATTATTTTATTTTATTCACATGCAATGAATACCTATATGTTTGTAGTCACCCTACAATGCTGATCTGAATTTTCATAAAGGCGGGAGTCTGAGGTGCAGAGGTGCTGGCTGTAAGCGCAAAGTAATAGGTTGGAAAAATTTATTGTTACTAAAACTTTTAACAGAAAGACTTGGAAATTGCAGTAATTCTTAACGAGGTCTAAGAACAAATGCATGGCTTAGCACATCTGTTGATTAACTCGTTAACTTTTAACCGAACAAATTTAAGCGAAACTGGAAGTTGTCTCTTCATATGTTCTGCTAAAACATTTATTTCCACTTCATTTGTCATGAAGACCCTAGATTTCACGCAGTGGGGATGAGAACTTTCATTTTACAAAGATAACACGAAAAACTAACTGCAGAATTTTTCAAAGAGCCCCTGAAAAAATGTCCCATACTTTGGTGAAAGGAATGTATGTTTATTTTTGATTGGTCGATTTTTGTCATGTAATTGTCATCTCAATTATACATAACTTGTTGCTTCCATCATTTGAAAGTGTGGCCGTTCTGTGTTGTAAGTTCGTTCTGTACACTAATGTTGTGGTTTGCTACCAAAGCTAAATTTTATACATACTGATATGTATGAAGTTTAGTCCTTGATAATTAATAGTTATAATCCAGTTATAATACAGCAAGGTTGTAACAGTGTAATATCAAGAGATTGCGGTTTCTATGATGTTTCCCACGTTAAATGGTGAAGACATTAAGAGCTCAAAACATCAGTAGCATGAACGTAAGCAAGAACAAAGGTGCAGTTTAGTCCCGTAGAAACATGTAAGCGTTCATGAAAGATCAAATCTTCCTCTATCTGCCTTTTTATAAAACTTAAAGCTGTAATGTAAATGTTCTTGAAGTTACACTGGTTAATTGCATATCATTTAGTTAGTTTTACATCTCGCAAGGCTAGTCGTCGTCATATTATGTAATAATAAACCTCTCCCCTACGAAGCAGTCGGAGACGGTAATATGTTAACATGTATGTTACCAACACTAAGCCTAATATACCGCAGTCTTGCAGAGAAATTGCATTTCCTTATGCGAGGTGAATAAGTATATCTCCCCAAAAGCCCAAAAGTATATTGTCTTTGTTTCCGTAGATTTAAATAATCGTTCATTTATTTTTTACATCTTTCCAAAAGTTCCTCAGAATGTTTGGATTTTATTAGAGTAAGTATTAATTCGGCAACAATAAGGTTTTATTTTAATAAATTGCTGCCATTACTCATTTGTTTTATGAATTAGTAAAAAAAAATAACCTTCTTGACACTTACGATCTCTCTCTCTCTCTCTCTCTCTCTCTCTCTCTCTCTCTCTCTCAGTAGCCGTTTTAATGCCAACATTGGAAGCATTTTAGGGAAGCAATTTTAAAACCTGCACAAACTGGTGAAATTGGGACGGTGGATTTGTATGCCCTTTGAAGCAGGCTACCCTCAAATTAATCAAAGAAAACGAAATGTTTATTCCATTTTCTACATTCATGGAGCCTAAGCAATAGCATTCCTGCAAGACTCGACCATTCGTTTTATTCATGGGTCTCAAAGCGAGAGGTATATCCTTTGCCAACTCAGGCATACTATTTCATGTGCGTCCAAACTCAGGCATGCGTTTTATGATGTGTTATTGCATTTTCTGAGGTGAGGTGTAGTAAAGGCGAGTTTCATTGAGGTTCGTTCATGTAAATAACGATTACTGATTGAATGGCTGGGTGTGTAAAGTAGAGATAGTCTCTCTCTCTCTCTCTCTCTCTCTCTCTCTCTCTCTCTCTCTCTCTCTCTCTCTGGGAAATAAGGTGTTACTAGGGCAAATTTATTACAATTGATTGCGCTTTAGATGTATAGAATTAAACGTAGAAAATTTAAAAATTTTCAGGTTTAGTGTGACAAATACATGTCTGTGTTTGTGCGTGTGTGTCTGCATGTTGTGTGTGTAAGAGAGAGAGAGAGAGAGAGAGAGAGAGAGAGAGAGAACACGTGTTATCGTAACCACAAACCAAGCAATGTGGTTTTCATCATGGAAATAGAAGTAATATTAAGAGCGATAACGAGAAAAGAGAGAGATTTTGATTGTGAGTATTCCTTACCCAAGTGGTTCTTCTGTTAAGCAAAGATTTCGAAAGGGTAGCGTACCCAGATGCTTATAACGCTGCCATTTATATCTTTCGAACATTCATTACATTACTCGCATTCTAGTTTGGGCACGGCATGGACTTATGAACGCTGTAAACCGCCCTTATCTGTACTAAGGCCTTTGCGTGCCGTGCAGTATAAAGGGGACGGTGGAAAATATCTGCAACATATTGCAACTCACTCTTCCGGGTTTATTTACATATCTTCCTTATAGCATGCAGTTCATTTGATTAGCCATCTAAATCTTCGTGATCAGAAGCAACCCGCTCAGCCCCTACCCCCCCCCCCCCACATACCCCCCCCCCTCTATCTCTCTTCTCTCTCCTCTCTCTCTCTCTCTCTCTTGTTTCGATGATCTAAGTTGCTGTGACGCCAGGGTAAATTTTTGCATTCTCTCTCTCTCTCTCTCTCTCTCTCTCTCTCTCTCTCTCTCTCTCTTTCTCTCTTTTCCCCCCGCCCCACAGGCATTGCTTAAGGTACTTTGCAGTGTGCCTTCGGCTCTTAGCTGCAACCCCTTTCGTTTCCTCAACTGTACCCCCCTATGTTCTCTTTCTTCCATCTTACTCTCCACCCTCTCCTAACCATTGATTCATAGTGCAACTGGGAGGTTTTTCTCCTGTTACACCTTTCAAACCTTTATACTGAATGACCTCATAGGTCCCAGTGCTTTGGCCTAGGCCTGAAGTTCTGTATTCAGTGCAATCAATCTGCAGTTCCCCAGCAATTCATAGTTAACTCTCCCATTTCCACGAAGGATTAATCATCTTGGAGACATTTATTTGATATATCTTCCTAAGTTTCCTGCAACGTAGTTTAGCGGTAGAGACACCGCGCTATTGCTCAGACCGAAGAAAACTCAATCTTGCAATTTCTTGGCGTATTCAATGAAAAACTCATATGATCTTGTAACCATTTCACGAACTAGATGTTTTTTTTTCACTATTCAAGAAAAAGTAAGTAAATTCAGTAACTGATTAACCAAACACATTCCAATATGATTGCATGTTAACGTTCATGGTATGATGTATGCTGTATTATTTTCTTAGATAATTAAAAGCGCCTCAGCGGCGTGGTTGGTATGGTATTAGCGTCCCACCTCGGTGGTCGCGGGTTCGATTCTCGGCCATTCCATTGAGGAGTGAGAGATGTGTATTTCTGGTGATAGAAGTTCACTCTCGACGTGGTTCGGAAGTCACATAAAGCCGTTGGTCCCGTTGCTGAGTAACCACTGGTTCCATGCAACGTAAAAAGCACCATACAAACAAACTATATAATTAAAATTTCATTAATTGTTTCATTTCCAAAGCATGGGAAAGTACCCTTAATAGCCCCTGCTGTCGAGTAATTAGCCTGGAAAGAATCCTAAGTTACATGCCAAATTCAAGGATTCATCACAAGTAATGTTAATGGAGAGAGCAAATTATTTTACGAACACTTATTAAATATTTTTAAATTTTTTTGGTTGGAGTAGAGGCCGAATGAAATACAGTTCAATGTAAATTTTTGACAAAATAATCTTGAAGCATATTTTGAAAAATAGCTGTTATTAGAGTATTATCTACAAAAGAGCAGATAAGATGAAATTATATATATATAAACGAAAAATTATTGTAAAATGAAGCAGCTGTCTGCATCTATGTTATGGAACCATGTAGTATTATGTTAATTAATCTCCTTCCCTTTTTTTTTTTAAATTCTGATTGTCGTGAAACATGCATAAGTGTTGGTAACCCTTTTGCCCAAGTATTTTGCCCCTTTTTGAAGCAAAGCTAATATTAAATTATACAATTAGGGTTTTTCTCACCAATTATCTCTCGTCCGCGGCTATTGTTTCAGGATGTTTTTTTTTATTTATTTCTTTTTTTTTACAGTGACCCAATTTTCAAGGTCGTAGTTCAGTTAATTATCATCATTCAAGTTTTGCTAGATACTTGGAACAGAGATACTTTTGGATAATTTGGTATTTTCCATACTTTTAGTCTTTACCTTGAACTGTATGTCTTAAGCCTAAACTTCAAATATTTCTCTAAATTTTCGTAAAACTTGGTAAGCAGAGCCTTTCCAAAGTATTTTGGTAGATTTTAGTGATTTCTCACCCAAAATAACTTTTTACCTTTACCCGTTTTAAGAGGTCACTGTTCAGTTCAAACGCCAGCAATTTGTTGTTTCCGAGAGACTTAGGTTGGTACTGTTGAATTAGTGGTAATTTTCTCCAAACATTTTTTTTATTTGTAACAACGATTTGGCAGGCCACTGTTTAATTCAACGGTCAAATTTTATTTGTCTTTCGGTGGTAGGTAGTTACTTTGGAGGTGGGCAACGATTTTTCCCTGATATTTTTTATATAGACATTTTTTTCTAAGGTCACATGTCAGTTTAAAAAGGTGAAACTAGAACTTTTGGAATTTCAGTTGTTCGCGAGTTCCTCTAAAACCGTACTATTCTCGCGGTTACCTCTATTAATTCCACAAACAAAACAATTATTTTATGTAATCTGTCTCCTCAAAAAAATTAATTAGCCATGTCATACAGTGATTATGTTGAAGTGCAATTACTTCATGTAATTTCATTGTCGAGTGGCAGCAGGTGTTCTTTAAAACAGATGCAGTTGAAATGTGATTGTTATCATCATTATTATAATTCAAAATGGGGAAACAGTATCGTCATTATTTTCAATCGAAATGGGAACAGAGATAAGGAAGTATTTATCTAGGGTATTCATCCTGATTAGCAAGCCTCCATAGAATAAAATGTTCGTATGTGAACATTATATAATTTAAGAAAAATATGTGCAAAATGCAACCGAGATCAAATCTTTTACAAGTGAAGCTCTATATCCAGAGAAATTATTACTCGCATGGAAGGTAACTAAGGAGCATGACACTAAGATAGCCATGCAGTTTATGCGAAAGGAAAACTTCCGAAAGTCGGCGATGTGTACTCGACGAGAAAACATTTTAATGTCGCAGACTAACAATAATGGCTTGGAAATATAGCTGAATATGCATTCCATATTGAGATAAAAAAAAATATTTTAAATGGAAACAGAATTTCTTGGACAGATGTCTTGATCATTGTTACAGTGCTTAAATGAAATAAAAACGACTTCATTTTTTAGAAGAAAAAAAAAACATATAAGTATATTTTTTGATATCCACCGCGAGGAACAGTTCCAGTAATGAAATCTTGAGAGATTTGGAATGCGTGAGACGAACCTTTGTTGTGCATGGATATATAATCCTTACATATAAGACCGACCTTTTTTGTTAGGACTGGAAGATAGGTTATTAGATGTTTCGGTGGCTCAGAATGTGTTTTAGATCTCAATACGACTACCAGACTCTTATCAAATCAGGTGAAATGACGAAACTGGATAAAGATTTGTACTATCTGCGTGCATATAGTTCAGTCCTATTTTAAAAGACTAGCAAAGATTGTCAAGAGGAAGAATACCGGAGGGCTATATGTCTTATAGAATATCAAACGGGACAGGTCTCCACGTCGAAACTCCATCTTCCTCGTTTCGTTAAAACGAGTTAAGGCGAAGATGCACTTAGTATGTGAAACATACAGCATGGCTTCTCAAATCAAGTGCGTTGCGGTGATGTAAATAAGAGGTAAAAAAAAAAAAAAATTTAAAACGCTCGTGACTTCATTCCGTTTTCAATTCAAAAGAATTAACATAACCTACACTTGTCTATTCCCTATATATTTAAGAATTTGTGCGTTCTAGATTCAATTTGGACGAATTCCCTACTCACCAGATGGCAAATATCAGTCTCACGGTACATTAACCCAGGAAATTTTTACAAAATACGGGTGTTAGCCCCACACTCAACTACCCTTTTTTTTTTATATATAAACACTTCAATACAGTAATCATAAATAAGTCCTGTCACGACGTACTAAGAGCTAGCGAAATTTAGCTTTCCAGTAGCAGCTTAAAAAAGATTGCAGGCTGCCCTGGATCAATATAATATTAATTTTGAATGTATTTTAAAAATCGGAACAAGATTTAATTTCTAGTCATCTGAAAAATTTTACAGGGAAAAAAATCCATATTTTCTAGCGATCTCCATTAAAGATATTGTTTAAAATTACTGGGCTGTTATTTAGATAGCATAGGGTTACAGGTGTCAACAAAAAGTTGCCCCCATTAAATTTATTAAAAGGTCGCCTTGCATGATAATCAACAGGTATGGAGTGATGGTCATCAACTAAATGGCTCAGGACGATAGGTGTCAAGAAACGATTTTAAATTCGTTTTTATAGTGAAGTGGTTCAGGATGACAGGTCTATAGGGATGAACTTCAGGCACGGATTTTCGGATAATTGGCTAAGGACATTATTTGTATTAAAGAGTTAAGCGTATTGTTGTTGTCCCCACTTATTGATGCATTTTTGGCGAATGACTCTATTCTCAATGAATAAGAATTCATGCCTCACCTTTAACTGCTGTGAATAGAATTTGTTGATTATACATATAATATATACCAATATATATATATATATATATATATATATATATATATATATATATATGTGTGTGTGTGTGTGTGTATATATATATATATATATATATATATATATATATATATATATATATATATATATAATATAATATAATGAACTACTCGTTCCCTCCTTGAATATGTAATCTAGCACACTTAAGAATGGCCTTACCTTGAGGGACGAGAGTTAATACAAACAAAAATCTGTGGCACGAGGCTGATATTGCTGAAAAAGGAGGAATTTGCATAAATTATGGACTTTAGTTTTAGATGAATGATATGAATGATATTTACATTTAGATACGTGTAGGTTCAGGAATTAGTGAGGTGGTTGATTGTTGGTCCACCGGAAACATGTGGCAGGGAAATGAACCAGGCATGGAGATCAGAATTTGCACAAAACAGGTTATTTCAATGCAAGCCTTATTACAAATGGTTCCCAATTTCCCCCACAATTAGGCACAGTGTTTGTCTGGAAAGAGATTGCATTTTAGCATCAGTACTAAGGT
Organism: Macrobrachium nipponense; assembly: GCF_015104395.2. Classification (NCBI taxonomy): domain Eukaryota; kingdom Metazoa; phylum Arthropoda; class Malacostraca; order Decapoda; family Palaemonidae; genus Macrobrachium; species Macrobrachium nipponense. The sequence goes on from NC_061108.1 coordinate 116,883,438, forward strand.
GAGGAGCCTGTGGGAAATGTCACACACCACTTGCTCTTAGCATAAAATATTACAACTCACTCTAGGGTCATGAACGACTGGGAGCTTATACAGAAAGGAGCATTATGTTGCTTGAATTAACTAGGGGGGATGTTTACTAGCATCACAAGGGAATTAATCAAAGTATTGAACCAAAATTGGGGAGTGAGAAGCTAAACAAAGAAGGGGGGAAAGTCACCTTGAAAGAATGGAAATGAAATATAGACAAGAGGCAAAGACGATTCACTGACTGCACTAAATTTACATCTCACAGTACCTGGAAATCCTGGGTCTGGTATCTCATTTGCTGATATTTCTGTGCACTATGGAGGTATAACACTTGTGGTGTCCCCCAGAGGAGGCAGGGGAGTGAAAGGGGTGAAGTGGAGTCTGCAGGGCTTGAGAAAGTTCTGAGCTTTTCTGAGGCAGAGCTGCTGCGGCCCCATTCTTTTATAATTTCAGCCTGGGTAGGCCACTCCCTCATTCAGGACACCTGCCGAGATCAAATCCAGAGCAGCCAATGGGAGCAAAGAGGGGTTTAGAGAGATTGGAGGCTTCCAGTTCTCAGGGGCAACTTGCATACAGGCAAGAATGAATGAATCTGGTTACAGAGAGGTCTTACTTTTCCTTGGTTCTGACTTATTATAACAAATATCTAACATACAAAGCCCTCAAAAAGTTTTATAGTGTAAGTGACATGGAGAAAGAAAATTCTAAGAACATTCTCAGTTTGCCTTATTTTAACGGATTTGAAACCATTAAATCATTGTTAAAAGCCTTTAAGGTCAACCTTGTTTTTTCCTATAATAACACACTAAAAGGAATGTTAATAAGAAATTGCCCAAGGGAAAGCAACAACATTATATATAGAATTCCATGTATGGACTGCCCCTCTTTAAGATTAAATCAGCACAAATGTTCTGTAAAAACTGGACAAACATCTAATGCAATATTCATTCATTTAAGTGAAAACAACCACCGAATAAATTGGATTGATAGTTCAGTAATTGCAAAGTCAAAAGATGTCTTACCACGAAATCTTTTAGAATCTGCCATTTTAATATTAGTCGTGGCCTGTTTCATTTAGACCCTTTATTTATAACATGTTCAAGAATGACCTCAGAGATATAATTACAGACTTAGATACAAATTAGTTGCCTTAGAGATATCTACATTGTATATGTGTGTTTAATACGTATTGTGAATAAGTTTTTGTTTACCAAAGATCTGAATAGCTGTCACCCTATATAATCCTTTAATTGTCTTGTCCCTGTGTCTGAGCAGATTTACTTAATCTTTTTTTTTTTAATTGTACCCATGTTTATACTTGTTTAGAAAGGTTACTCATTCTCCAGGTGTGCCGGATTCTAGGTACTAATCTCCTTATAATCCTTATCTGTCAGTTATACGACCTTTCCTGTACTGTCAATTCCTCATGTAAGTCAGTTTATCTGCTGAGTAAAGGACATTGAGCCGAAAGATCTTGTAGAAACTCCATTGTTTTTTTTTCCTTCATAGCTTATACCTTTATTTATATATATATATATATATATATATATATATATATATATATATATATATAATATACACACACACACACACACCAACTGGCCAACCCGGTGCTGCCCTAGAAATCTCTTTTTCTCTCTCTCTCATTCCTGTTAAGATAGTTGCTTCTCACCTCCCTTCCTATTGGGGCTGCACTTGGACTTAAAGGGCTTTAGGAGGGTCACTATTCATCTCAGCGACCCCGAAAACTATGGATTAGACACTAATAACTGTCATTTTCTATTATTTTTACGTGTCTCCACCTTCCCAACCACTTCTCACCCCCATTTCCTATCATGGTTGAACTTGGACTTATAGGACATCAGGAGGGTCAATATTCTTCTCAGCAACCTCAAAAACTGAATTAGAAACTAAAATCTGCCGTTTAGGTTATTTTTACATTTCAACTACCTCTCACCCCCCCCCCCCTCCCAGTCAGGATTAGACACTAATATCTGTCCTTTACTGTCATTTTTACATTTCCCCCCTTCCCACAGCGCCCCTCCCTTTGGTGCCAGGGATGGTTGAAATTGCTCAATGTGTTTCAAAGTGTATGTGGAACACACAGACACACATACGCCCATTTGTGTATGTATGTATATTATATATATATATATATATATATATATATATATATATATATATATATATATATATCTCGATAAATTTTAATATTCTTGTTGCAGCTGCATTTCCTCAGAAACCGTATAATTTCCCGTTCACCTTTTTCATGCACCTTTCACTGCTTTCGGTGAAAGAGCACCGTTCTTTTCATACAAAGGATTGAAATACATGCCGGGGGTTTAATCGAGCAAATGTTACCAGCCGACATTTAGTCTTGTTCATTCGAAGATTATTCTGTTTTAATGCAAAGGTTTCATTTGCTGGTTTTGTCCAATGTATGTTGTCTTTTATCTTTTTATTTTGAAGTCTGATCGACAACGTTCAGGGAACATGAAAAAGTTCGGAAGTACTGAAATACTGTTTATTTTTACATACCTTATGTTTATTAACAGCTAGTTTATAACTACATTAAAACTTTGGTAAGGGGAAACGCGAAAAATTGGCAATCATTTGCTTCATCATAAAATAGCAACAACTCAATTATAACTTATATGAATGAGATTGTAGACTTTAAAATGTAGGATAATGTAATCTGTTGATCGTTCCATGCGTCTCTCTGGTATACATCCACTTAGTTTTTAAATGTGATCACGTATTATCCCCCATGTAACTCTTTGACCCAACTCTTATGAACTTGGAGGTGATAAAAAAATTGAAACCAACATGTAAGCCTCCCAGTTGTTCTCTTGGAACTCTATCTTCATCCAGACTTGCCTTACAATCCTTGTTTAGTTACTCATCTAAATTTTACTGGCTGCCACTTGGCCTTAAATCACTTTGCACCAAGATGGGCACTGGCAGTCTTGCTCTCAGCGTCTTAACACTAGTAGGTGCTGAATCAAAATAGGCCTTAAATCATCGTGTCTCGTAATGAACATTGATTGCCTCATACTCGCCGTTTTGAAAACTAGATATATGTTTTCCGTCTTAAAGATTCATAAATCTTGTAAATTAAATACATATGATTTCTTTTTCGTCTTTTTCTTTACTGAATTTTAATATCTGGAATTACAATTTTCGGTGAGAATTCTGTCTCTGGAATGGTGAATCCCTCAATTGTCTGGTCTGGAACAGAAGGGTTGTCGAAGGTAAATGTCCGCACAGGAGGGATGAAGATCTCAGGAACGGGTGTTGCGGGAGGAAGGCCATTTATGAACTGCGTGATTCCTTGCAAGATGTTGGGGACGACCTTTTCAGCAGCTTCTTGGCGCTGCAGGGCGTAGTCCTTGTCGAAGTTGCTGTCCTCTTGCGCCCTCGCTTCGATTATGTTTCGTGCTGCGGGCAGGAAACTCAGGGATAGTTTGCTGATCCTTTCCATAGGTGTGCCATTGGTATCTGTTAGCAGCTGTCCTAGCAGTGGCAGGGAGTCTGAAATGGCACCTAAGGCTCGAGGTCCAACAGCAGTACCACTGGGGGCTTCAAATTCTCTTGTTTCGAGTGATGTTTGCTGCAGTCTACCTCCAAACTCTCCACTAGGTAATGGTGTGGCGCTCCCCAACGCCACTAAGCAAAACAGCATTGTTATGACCTGTGGTAGGAAGTTTAGTTTATTAGATTGATAGGGGTAAAGTGAAATAGCATATTTAGATACATTTTTAGGATTCTGAGTTTTTGTATGTTTATGATGTTTAAGAAAATGCCATTTTTTTCTGAGAGGTATTGGAATCTACATCATTGCTGGCACACTTCAACTTTCCACACATTGTCAGGAAAACGTCTTTCTCATTCTTCATATGTTTTTTTTTTATAACTTGATCTGTATTATTGACAAGCTGGCAATTGTGAATTCCCTATGCATTGAGAGCGTTTCATTCTAAAATTTCTGTCATGTCAATAGAGCACTTGTAGGCGTCCTTCCTATTTTAACTTTATGCTCCCCTATTACTAACTTGCTCTCAAGACACTTCATTATGCCATATTGGGCATTTTGACACATCTTTATCCGCATCTATGCTAAGCAGAGAATTAGTTGTTAAACCTGCTTTCTCTCCCTCGAATTCTTGAACCACAGGTCACTTCTGTAACAACTTCTAGCGCAAGAATCCTTTGATAAAATATAATTTGGGCATTTTTAGACCCTGCTTTCATGTAATTTATTTTTTTTTCTTCCAGACATCCCTCTATCTTATATGAGACACCCTATCTATGATTTATCTGTGCTTAGCATGAGCCTCACTAAAGTTCATAGTTAGCCAACCTTTTCCATACTCCCAACATACATTCTTATATTTAATAAACTGTGTTCCAGATATCCGTATACTAGTGATACCGTACTTTTCCAGCATTCAATTTCAAGTTTACCTTTTTACCTACACTCAAATACTTTCACCAAGAGCACATAACACAGCTTAATAAAATACCTAAATTTGATTGCGTGTTTTAACACACAAACACACGTATACTATAGTGTGTGTGTGTGTGTGTGTGTGTGTGTGTGTGTGTGTGTGTGGGCGCGTCTGTAAGTTGTATACATGATAAATAGTCATTCATATGGGGAATTCCCATAAGAACAGGAAGTTATTGTTGAATGTGGATATATCTTGGTGTACAAACTTCCTCAATCAGCAGCGTTATGTTGAATAATGAACAAAATTAGGGGGCTATTTTTTTATATTATCATCCAATCAACCTGTCCACTTTTAAATTGACATATTTGTTTTATAACTTTGTCTTATCCGTGGTTAAACGGCAATACAGGGACAAAGTTATAAAACAAATATGCCAATTCAAAAGTGGACGGGTTGGTTAGATGGTAATATAAAAAAAATAGTCCCCAATTATATATATATATATATATCACACGGACTCCTTGACCCTCTAAGGAAGTTACCCCAGCAGAGCGTCCTGGTTTTCAACAGGTCTCTACTGTAGAGTGAAGGTGCCTACTCATCCCCTCCCCTTTTCGTGGCCTTAGTTGAAGGTGGTCGACGGATTGGAGGTCATCATCGGCCTTACAAAGAGTGTAATTTTAATTTAAGTTTTATGTTAAACGATATTTTAGAAGGATAGTATGTCGCCATTATGAATGTACAATCCCCCCTTTTTTTCTCATTAGCCTCCCTGCATTGCCGTTCAACTGTGCTCAACTAGAATGAAATTCTAGTCGAACACAGTTTGATACTGAACACGTATATGTCTGGGATCATACACTTTCAGGCATACCTTTAAGGAACTGTTGGCAATGACAAAGTTTTCATTCATATATATATGTGTGTATATGTATATATATATATATATATATATATATATATATATATATATATATATATATATATATTATATATGCGTGAGCGCACAAGGGTTTATGTCTTGTATTGTTATAATCCGACTTCAGTTTTGATTTTATTATATCAAGCTGTGTCACTGTTTCTTTACATGCCGTTGATGTATGCCTGGATATCCAAAAGACTTTCTATCTTGTAAAAGCTCGATTTGAAGAAAAATATGTGTGTTGCTTTGGATTCATGTGGTAGTGTATGTTGTTTTGCAATGTGCGGAATTTCAGAAAGTAATGTATTATGACAGGTAGGTTTGCAAACCGAAAAGAAGCTTTTTTTTTTTTTTTTCTTCCTAAACTACAAAAAAATGGCTGACTATGCTTATATTATGCATAGAACTCGAAACAAAAATCTTTTAGTGCAAAAAAGAAAGGAAAAACTAAGGAAAGTAAGGAAAACTAATAGTATCTCACCCATCACCCACTTAAGATTATGATTGTTTTGGGTGCATAACTAAATTCATGTAATTATAATTTCAATATTTGAACTTTGAAATTTTCGATTATCAAACAAGTTTTACTGTTATTTTTCAATCATATTTTGAAACCATGAGGTACTGAGATCAATTATTTCAGTTGCAATGCATTTGAACAGGAAGAGATGTATGAAAACTTTATGATAGACAACAGTTCTTGAAAAGTATGTATGAAAGAGTATGATACCAGACACATACGTATTCAGTATCAAAACATGTTTAACTGAAACTTGTGTCATATATGTATCAAATTCAGAAGTATAAATATTCTATGTATAAAAGTATGTATGGTACAACACGTGTTCAGTATCAAATTATGTTCAACTGGAATTTGATTCCTCTAATTCCTCTAACCTATAAGGAAGGTGTGCTTTAAATAACAACTTTAAGTAAGATCTTCAAAAATGGAGGAATTGGATGCAAAGAGATCGGCCCCCCCCCCCACCACACCCCACCCCCAAAATGAAAATTTAATTTCTGAAAAAACACGAAATGAATGAAAATCTTTCTCACAACGCTAATGACAGGTTACACATGTATCAAATTTTATATTATTTTAAATGAAGTATTGATCGATTACAGTGTTTTAGCATTTTTGATGCTGGTGTTACTATTATTGGTTAGTATTATTAGTGACAGAAGAAGTCACTTTTGTATTTCCAATTCATACCTTCCTTCCCGTAATGGAAATCATTGTTGAAAAGTTTGTCGACTGCCGAAGAGCAAAGGAGGACCAATGTACGAGAGGATGACCACAAAACAACTAACAGGTCCTGACTCACTTGTCTTGTATATATACAGAGCACAGGGCGGTAGGCTTACCCAACGTACTACGAGTTGCCAGTGTATTTTTTTTCCAAAGCCCCATGCATACAGTGCAATGAAGTCATCAGTAAACCAAAAATAAAGCAAAAGTGAAAGGTAATTTTAACGGTGGAATTTGCCCTTGCATTAAGTAAAGAAAAAACATCAAAGGCTTTCATTTACTTCATAATATATAAATATATATAATTCTTAGGATAACCTCCCAGTGACATGCAGCTCGCAGGCTTTGAGAATGACGTTTTACATCCAATTCGCAGAATTCGGCACAAATACATTTGCGGACTTGTGTCAGTAAAAGTCGATTTTCCACCCATTTTGTCTGTAATTTCAGAAAAGTAAAAACGGGAGATAGGTTATATATATATATATATATATATATATATATATATATATATATATATATATATGTATGATATATATATATATATATATATATATATATATATATATATATACATATAAATATATATATATACATATATATATATATATATATATATATATATATATATATATATATATATATATATATCTACATACATACACACACACGCACAATATATATATATATATATATATATATATATATATATATATATATATATGCAAATGTATGTACTTATTTGATGGTTATGCCAACATTACGTCATTATTTTTGTCTTTATTTTCTGTATTTTTCTGCAGCCTTTTTTTGTTTTTTCGCCTAATATGACAGTAATTATTCATTGCTTTTAAATTGTGATGAATTGCGTTTAAATTGTGATGAATTACGTGAACACATTCCTAGCAATATATGTATGGCAAATAAACAAAACGATTTTGATAAAGTAAGTATATCTTAGTTTTACCAGACCACTGAGCTGATTAACAGCTCTCTTAGGGCTGGCCCGAAGGATTAGATATTTTTACGTGGCTAGGAACCAATTGGTCACCTAGCAACGGGACCTACAGCTTATTGTGGGATCCGAACCACACTTATTCGAGAAATAAATTTCTATCACCAGAAATAAATTCCTCTGATTCCGCGTTGGCCGAGCCGGGATGCGAACTTTGGACCACCGGATTGGCAGCCGAGCGCGAAAACACCTCGTCCAGCGAGGAACTGAACGACTTTGATGATAAAGTCTTTTACTGTTATTTTCTATTCCTGCAAAGAGTCGAACTTGATCAGTGGGCTCGTCGCCTCTTAACCGCGACTCTTGATTCCATGCTGAAAGGTGATTCGGTTGTTACTTCCGTGCATAGTTGATAGTCTGTACGGCTTTCTAGTTTTACGATGCTCATATAGCAAGATCCAAGCCAGTAGCTAATCGACAGGCCAGTTTACCAACAGCATAAAGTCATCGTTAGAATTCTGAACAGCTGCAGCCATTTCTAAAACACATTTGAGAACCACTTTGCCTATCGTTACCAGCGTTTTAATTCATTTATGGATAGCAAGTTGCCAGTGTTATCATCGAACAAGTACAATAGAGAAAATAAAAAATAAAAAAAAAATTAAGGAAGGACAGCATGGTCAAATGTCATCAGGCCCGATAAACAGGTTCATTTTCAGATAGTGTTCCAAATGTGCAAAGGGTAGCGCTCTAGATAAGTAGCTTACTGAACGGTTTCATCAGTTTGGCTTTCTACTTTATCCACGTCTTAAAAATCCATTGATTAGTATTAACTCAATAATATGAAACGATATCTGAAAAAGATGTACTTTTTAATGATATGTCTTATTTCATATATAAGCCAGTGACTTTACCCATCATTTGACGTAGAAAACATGTCGACATCAAGTTTATCTTTATACTGCATTTTATCAAATAACTGCAAGAACCTAAGTAGAAGAAATTAGAACCATAGATACGTAAGGTTAAATAGCACATTAAAACAAAAATGCGTTAGAGAGAGAGAGAGAGAGAGAGAGAGAGAGAGAGAGAGAGAGAGAGAGAGAGAATTGAAAACCAAAGTGAATTCTCTGTCCACGTCTTAACAAAATCGTAACCGTCGTAAATAGCGTAGAAAGCACAGTAACATAATTTTCGCTGTGAAAGTCGCACTTGCAAAGGAGTGATGCTGACCAGCGGCGTCGTGATGTTGATGTGGGTTGAGTGGATGCGAATTGGCGCTTCTCCTGAAAATCCCATTTTGTTGGCCTCAGTAGTGCAGGAAATCACTTGTGGCGAGGTGCATTCTGTTTGGGTGTGTGGGCTTATGCATATGTAAGTACATTATATATATGTATGTATGTGATCATGGTGTGCTTACAGGTTATGCTGTGTATAATACATTTCTCCTGCTTGCAATTCTTGTTCCACGGGTTTCCAGTCTCCCAGCCATCTCTGGCCTTCTGTCTTCAGAGACATCGGCCCTGAGCACTTTCTTCTCAGTTATTTATTTTTCCTTGATATCGATCCCACTTCAGGGAATCCAAGCAGCGCTGGAGAGGTGTTTCGGCTTTTCTCCCACCTCTGAGTATATTTCTCTGTACCGCATCTTTACTGGAAATTGGACATGGTCTATTCAATGTTGTATTTTCTCGTTATATGTCATTTTCCTGAAGCAGTTGCTTATACTTAGAACAAGTTTTTTTTTTCTTTTTAGCACATATGTTTATTAACTAAAGTATTTGTTGATGATCTCCCATCTATGAACTTACTGCCCTCAACAACGGTAACTTACATTATCGAACAACCAAAATTTAACCATATGAGGTTAGCAGGGAGATGTCTTTGCCCACTATGGCATTTCCTGAATTATACATAAATAAATAAATGCGTATCTCCTCAGTAGTCGGGCACATTTACACTTGGGCGATGAAGTCTCTCTCTCTCTCTCTCTCTCTCTCTCTCTCTCTCTCTCTCTCTCTCTCTCTCTCTCTCTCTAAAAAAAAAAACAATAAGAAATATTAATTGCTCAGACTTTTCATCTTTTTTTTTTTAATGTTTTTAGTTTTTTATTAGCAAAGTTATACAGATGGTGGGTGGTTTTTTTAAAACTAAAACAGGACTCTCATTGTACTGGCACTTTCTCAAAAATGGTAGCGGGCTGAGATACATTCTTAGGGCATCTATATTTTTCTCGTAGTTTTGGGTTGTAGTCTTGAACTCCTATCCAGTTTGAAATGAAGATGAAAATAAGCTGTGATCTGTAAATGTAGAAGGGTTAATGGCATACTGGGCTTTATTTTATACCAGCACTCGGGGTTTCAAACGAGTGTATGTATTTATCACCTCCTTGCTCTGAGGAAAAAAGCTAAAGTGTTCTCAAAGACCCCAATAAAAGTGAACTGGATTCACTAATAAGTGTTGCCGTCCATTTAAGTTGTTGGATAAAGTTCAACGGGGCAAGACAAGTTCCTTCATCAACATTTGTTCCATCAAAAACGATGCAGTGTTATAGAAAATTGGGTGCTAATAAAGGCTGCTATTGCAAGGACGTTCCTGTAGCAGATATATGCGGAAGAAAATTAAAATGATTCCAAGGCCTTTTCGGGGTAATAACAGATAACGATTTTTAGATAAATGATTTCCGATCCTTTTCGGGTAATAACAGATAACGATTTTAGGTAAATAAATCCAAAGTTAAACTGTTGATATACTAAATTACCAATTACAAGACTTTATTTCAGGAATTTCATAATCAAGGACAGTGCTACATGCACCTACTTCCATAAGGCCATTGAAATAATGACGGACTTTGTCAGCTTACATCTACATGAGATTAAGCTAACTGGCAATTGTAAAGACCAGATTTCGAACATTTCCTGTATTTTTTCATTCCATTTACGGGATCTGCAAAGTAGGTAAAAAAACTAAACTTTACGTCCCACCGAACATAGCGTGTTTAGGCTTGAAAGGTACGAAATCAAGGTTGTTCTCTCTCTCTCTCTCTCTCTCTCTCTCTCTCTCTCTCTCTCTCTCTCTCTCTCTCTCTCTCTCAGATGAAGATAGAAATTATTTCCAATATTATTATTCAAACCAAGTGAATATTGCAAGACAAAAGCAAAAATAGTTAATGTTACGTCTGCAGAATAAAGTTCCCATGAATATGAAAGACAATTGCGCCGAGAAGTGCAGCGTGGCCATCAAATAATGTTGAAAATGAAATCATTTAAATTTGTACTCCCCTATTTTTTTAATTTGTACTCTCCTATTTTTTTGTTTAGTTTCACTACCAACAAGTTTTGTTTTTACACCGAGGCTAGTTTGAATCATTAAAGTGGTTTTATGACAGAAAAAATAACCTTGTGTTTATGTCTTTATTATTATTATTATTAATTACGTACTACTATGACGGTGTTTATAAAATTTACTCATAGTTATCGAATTTAAAAGTTTTTCTACTCATGCTAGAGCATATGGATACACAAGCTTATATTACCCATTGCCAAGTGTCGATCACTTTAATAAATCCAGGTGTATTTTTTTTAAAGTAGCTTTACATGGGGAAGAGCAAGGCATGCAGTTTCAATAAAATTTGAAAGAAGAAATAAATCTTTGGACTTTGTCGAATGATGGTCGTGTAGCTTTTGGGATCGCTCCTAATTACTTAGCTTATTATTATTATTATTATTATTATTATTATTATTATTATTATTATTGTTGTTGTTGTTGTTGTTGTTGTTGTTGTTGTTGTGAGTGTGGGCATTTTTATATTTAACAACCGCGGAAGAGTATTCTGCCAGTCAAGTATATAGAGAAAATAATATCCATGTTCCCAAGAAGAGAAAAGACGTGGTTTAGCCAAATTGGAGAGAGTTAAGAATTAAGCTGGGGTTGTATTGAGTCTGTCCAAGTTTGGGGTTTAAGGTCGAGTCTGTCCAAGTTTGGGGTTTAAGGTCGAGGAGAGGTTGCATTGCATGCCTTAAAATTAGTAGGTGTGGGTGGATACACTGTTGAGATTTACCATGTATGTAAAAGTTTGGCTTTTGATATAGAGTGATTCTTAAGACCACTGGAGTCATATCTAGGGGAGGGACCAAGTTCACATTTCATTAGGGGGGGCCGGGGGAACCCTCCGTTTTTCAGCATGGGGTAGCTTCATAATTCCGTTAGTTTTTTCGGTAGAAGTCTGATTTTGGGCTCAAATGACCCATAATATTGTTTATTGTCTTAACAAAAAACAGTTTTGATCTCGGGCATCCCTAATCAATAAAACACAAAATCTATTTTCACAAGCATATAATTGTGATATTTATATATACATATAATGCAAAATATATATTTATTATACAGAATTTAATAGCCTTCAGTAGATATATTCTTGGGAATGATACAATAACATCCTATAGGATGTTTTACAAAAGTTTACATACAAATCATAATGTAGATGTGGCAGTAGGTCTCTATTGGTGACCGAGGAAGGATGGGATTGCAATATTCCCTGGTGATTCCTGGCCTCATTAACTCTTGTCTGGAAGAATCGTCCAGTGGTCGGATGTTCTTGGACACCTGTTTGAAAAGCGGCCTAAGGATTATTTCGGAGGACACTGGAAATCGGATGACATCGAGGAACTAATCCTTAGACCGCTCCTCAAGCAGGTGTCCAAGAAATATCAGACCACTGGACGAGTCGCCAGGCTGGAGTTAATGAGGCCAGAAGTCACCAGGGAATAGTTTAATTCCCATCCTTCCTGGGTCACCAATAGAGACTTACTGCCACACCTGCATATGATTTGTAAAACATCCTGTGGTCAGAAGCACAGAAGGAAATGCCCGAAATATATGGTCACAATGTTCAAATAGTGTTTTATGGGCCTTCTGTCTTCATGTTATGCAGTTGTATTACAGTAAAAGACATTCACACACAAACACACACACGCGGAAGGAAGTGCTCGAAATATATGTGTGTGTATGTATATATATATATATATATATATATATATATATATATATATATATATATATATTATTATATATATTTAATGAAAGTCGATATGCAAAGAAAAAGCTTGACGAAGGAAAATTATATATGAAACTTTCAATTTGATCTTCGGACCACATGTATACATTATTGGGCACAAAAGAATAAAGTACCTTCTCTTCACCTTATTCTGAGACATTTGAGCCCAAAATCACTACTCTACTCCAAAAAATAGTGGAATTACGAAGGCTACCCTATACTGGAAAAAGGGGCGCTCCCCCCCACCCCCATTATGGAATGTGACCTTGGCCCCTCTCCTAGATATGACCCAAGTGGTCTTAAGAATCGCCATATATCAATGGCCAAAATTTATAAGCATGGCCAATCTCAATGAAAAATACTTAATAATTCACACCTACTAAATGCTCTTGAATTTACCGTGTTCCGACGGATGTTGGTTGGTCTGATTAAAGTGAGGCTCATAGATGGGCCGTCTGTGGGCAAAAAAGTGGATGTCTCACTTGTGAAACTGTTTTTTCTATGTATGGCCGGGGTTATGGTGTACAGTGTGCACAGCTTGGTTGGTCCGACTGAATCGCGGAAGTTTTGTTGTTATTCGTTGAATCAAAACTTTGGTAAAACTCGACTACGACGTGGAAGCCATGAATTTGTTAATAAGTTTTACTTCTGTAAATCATTGTAAGTAGTCCGAAATTCAATGATGTTATGTCGGCATTTATTTTGCACAGTTGAGACAACTGAGAATAGCAACAGTGTACCAGATTTTGTTCACTACACGACACGACACGACACGACAAACAGGATTGAATCAATACAGATGCACGATTCGTTAAATTTCAGTAAAGAAAAATGCTTCCTTGTCAGTTGAAAGAGTGAGATAATTACTAATGAACACTGGTCGGTCATCCCACTTCGGGCTGTTTTTCACGTCAACCATAAATATGCATTGTTCGTTCGCCGGACCCTGTGATTAACCTTAGCCTAGTCCCTAGTGGCTCGCATTCCGCGGGCTGAGGCCTATGGAGTACGGCTCATTTGGGTTTGTGACTTGAACACGAGAATTGAAGGTTACTTTCATTTTAACAATTTTAGCCTTGATTTGTTTTAGTGGAATTCAGGAACAATTTAAGAGAATCAACAAATCACAATGAATGAAAAAAAAAATCCTATAAATCGTTACTTGGCTCACTGATCAGATACAGCTGCTTAGTGAAAATAACTATAAATCTTTACTTATTCTGGGTAGCCATTAGGTAGAATGCTGGAAGTAAAAAATTATTGACAGCTGAGCCAGGGAAACTTGATGGCCAGGGAAAGTGAAATGTTAAATCCTGCTAATTGATATTTGGAAATCATCCGATCCCTGAAGATGGCTTCCACTGTTGCTGATAAGAAGAGTTGAAGGCTTCGTTTTGGCCTCAGATCTTTTGCTAAGATGCTTCCAGGTAGACCACGTGGTTCTTTTCGTAACGTGAATGTAATGGTGATTTACTTTAAATTTACTGCCTTCATTGTACATTTTGGGCAACCCTGGGTCCTTGTACTTGGATGAAGAGTTATGGGTGAGGAAAGAAGGGCCATTGAATGGGGAAGGAGGAGTGTTATATTTTGGGGTGGGGGGGGGGGGGGTGTGGGGAGGTGGGTAGGAGATTTAGAGAGAAGAAAAATCAAGACTGTGACTTTGTCAGATTTCGAATTGAATGCAGCGATGGTTTAAAAAAAATTTAATCATAGGGGATAAGTGCCATTCTGAGAATTCTGCCAACCAATGTTGTCCCACGAAGAAAAGCTTTAATTGAACTCTGAGTTATACATACACACACACACACACACACACACACAAAAGGCGATAGTTAGTCAGAGTATTTACTGATGGTATTATTTATTACAGATATTCATAATTATTCTTTCATCAGAAGTTGATAAGTGTAGAAAGGTGTTTATGAGTGAGAATATTTGTATTAACGACTCGATGATAAAAAGGTTAACTGTTTCACATATATTTGCTGAATTGGTCTCTCTAAGAATGTTAGTATGGAAAATCGTTGGCCTATTTTATCAGAAATGAACAAGTCCAAAACTTCCTTCCTTCATGCAAAATGGAATAAGAAAATCATAAGACGGGTAATAATTGCACATTTTTAAAATATGAATAAAAATACGGCTCTTTAAGTAATGAAAACTAAAATGACAGTATACGTACACTATTAGGTTGCACCAGGAAATAGTAAAGATAATGTTATATTTAGAATAAAGAGAAATAATAAAAAACACGACTCATGCCAAAGGAAGGGGACTGCATGTCTAATTGAGATTGTCCCATCGCAAATTTTGTAAATTAGCATCGGTTCCTTCGTGTGGTATGCCCCGTAGGGAAATCAACGCCTTCCGGGTGCGTTGACTCCAAAGTTACCTTTCCGATATTAGTTCCTTGTGGGTTAAGCAGAAGCGAATCCTCAAAGGTGATGCTCTTCATGTTGGTCAGGCATGTGCATAGCACATAATAATCAAGCTGATATAATATATATATATATATATATATATATATATATATATATATCTATATATATAATATATATATAATTTATACATATGATATATTTTATATATATAGATATATAGTATATATATATTTATATATTATATATAAGCGAATACCACTGGAAAATGATAGTCAGAAATCCCAGCGCTTTCGTCTTTACTAAGACATTGTCAAGGAGCGAGTGAAATACAATTGGAGAGAAAGGTCTCAGGTACACAACAAGATCAAGAATACCAGATGGTTAATTGTCAAAAGGGTAAACATTAAAAGAGATAATCCAGGATTATCGGATATCACACGGTCACAAACCTAAACAGATTTGACCCTAACCGAAATTACAAAGTATCTTTATAGCCCAAAACATGTAAAAACTGAATATATTAATTTTGTTGCTTATACTTATCTACAACTTTTTTCATTATGAAAACATCAGGTTTAAATAAACCAAGACTTAAATTTAGAACATTTCTATTATTTGACTTGATGAAGCAAGATACAATAATATTCCTTTTAACTGTGTCATCATATGGGATTAAGGCTCTTGCTTGACTCCAGTTAATAGGATGATCTAAATCTCTCATATGTACGAATAATGCATTCGATATTTGCCCAGTTCTCACAGAATATTGGTGCTGTTTGAGCACCTAAGTTTGTATTTAAATCACCAGTCCCAACCACCAGCATAGCACCTTATTGACGTGGTCGGTATGGTGCTGGCGTGCCACCTCGATGGCCGCGAATTCGATTCTCAGACATTCCACTGAGGGGTGAAAGATGTGTACTTCTGGTGATAGAAGCTCACTCTCGACGTGGTTCGGAAGCCACGTAAACACGGTCCCGTTGCTGAGTAGCCACTGGTTCCATGCAAAGTAAAAACACCATACAAACAAACCAACCACCCACATACGTACTAAACTCCAAGACATAGTATTTATATTTGCCCTATTTGTCTAATATGAGTATAGGGTATGGAAGTACAGCTATGTTCAGAACTGATGCTACAGGACTGCATAGGATTTCGTTCATAAATTCACTAACTGGCAACCTAACGTGCTCCATATTTATCTATTATTTCAAAACGAAAACACGATTATTGCAAACAATAAGGCCATAATATGTTCAACAAGAGTGAAATCTGCCATATATTTCAAAACTGTAAGAAAATATCACATGTAGCCAAATTTCAGAAAAAACACCTACGAAACATTTTCAAAACGTTTGTTCACTCATTGCTGATGCATTTGACCCAAAAAAAGTTGTCATCAAACTTCAGTTCAATTGTTAAATAAAAAAAAAAAACGAAAAAAATTGTCATACAATTAATATTACTTCCAAAGCAATGATAAAATTTGAGATGGTCCTATTTGATTGTTTTTACGCCTCAACGCTGGAAAATGTATATGTAAATACAAAAGTAGAATGCGCCCACTGATATCAATGCGCGAGTGGAGTGTGTGTGACGCATCCATTAGAGTGGCAGTGAAACGAGAACCACTTGGTGTAACATACATTGGTCTAGAATGAATAGCAACCATGAAATTATCTTGAAAACATTTATTTTATATTTGTTAGAGGAATATTTGGATTTTCATGCAAATAAAATTATTTAAGATGTTTTTCTTAACCATGATGGCTTACTGGCAAATATTCGCCAAAGCAGATATTCTTTTGTCAAAGTCAAGATTTTGTTCCCAGGCCTAGGTCTGTTAGATTTCTCTACTTTACACTGAGGTTATCTACACATTCTTGCACTTCAAGTTACCTTATGAAAGAATAAATTATACACCAAAAGCGAGCAGAAGAACTTTTAAAGAAAATAATATTTTAAGCCAGTTAAAAAATAAGTGTTCCATACGCCTTGATAGAAATACTTATATTTCGATTAATAGCCATCTTCTTCATATAATCAAAATCATCATCATCTTTTATTCCTCAAAGAACAGGTAACCTCTGTGAATAATTTCATTGGTAACTGATTACATCTCAGAAGGCCTAGATTATTTTCTTAGGCATATAAATAATTTTGCAACCTACAGTAGCTTAAATACAGCTAAAACTTCGACATTCAAATAAAAGTTGTTGTAATTCATAATCCTGTTTTGAAAATGTTGTTATGACTGTTGAGGTTATTAGGTATGCTATTATAATGCTGCAGAGGTAGCTACTATGTTGACCAGCCTGAGGAGCATATTAAGTGAGCTGTCTTTGATGGCACCGCTAACCGTATCACACCGTACTTTGAACTAAGCAACGCGAAGAAAAAAAAATTAGTTCAAATCACACAGATTGCAAATTATACCAATGCATTAAAGGGATCATATTTATACAACCGTAAGGGACATAGTTCTAGCTGTAAATTCACAAACTTTTCGACATGTATGGCATTAGAAATAAGAAAAAAAAAAAGTTTAACGCTACTCTTCAATGTTGAGTTGAGTCTGAGAATCTTGACGATACAAAAAGAATCATACCGCATCAGATTTGAGTACCGCTTTACATATCTCATACCCCCAGGTCATTTAGTGACCTTCATATCACGCAGACAGGCAACAATACTATTATTCTCCTTTACCGACATCCCACTGTAGTAAAACCATGGTTATCGCAGGAAAGGGGGCTCATTTCCCATTGGTTCCGCGGGCGGGAAGGGTAAGACTGGGTTCATTTTGTACGGCCGAAAATTACAGTATCCTTCAGTAGGAGTTTAATTTTGCTTTGTACGTTGCATATGATTCCAGAAAATATGTATGTATATGATAGATATATATATATATATATATATATATATATATATATATATATATATATATATATATATATGTGTGTGTGGTGTGTGTGTGTGTGTGTGTGTGTGTGTGTGTGTGTGTGTGTGTGTACTTTACCTACTATGTGAGGTTTAGAGCCTTTGTCCCGGTGATTTTCCCGAATAACTTTTTTTTTCTGTGCATTTGACAAGGATATTATTAGCCATAGTATACTTTACATCCCTACCTAATTTTCGGCAGCATTCTTTATTACTTATATTAGAAAAAAGTCTAATCATAAGAGTAAAATAAAGCAGCCGAAGCCAGTGGCGGAACACTCTAATGTATGGGTTCAAAGTTATACGTGACGTAAACATGTGACGTCCCGACTCCTCCCACAAGGTGATGACGACAAACAGCTGTCTCTGAAATTCTGAATGAATGATTGTACCTTGTCAAGCCTTCAAGAATGGCGGCTATGATAAGTCATTGTCCCTGTGGTTGCAGGACAGCTTTTGTGATTCGACTTGCACAATTGTTTAGAAGTGAGGAGGCCCGTGGCACAACCGTCATTTGTTGACTTCCATAAGGTGCAGAAAGATAATTATATATGCTCTATAATGCAATAGTTGTTGATTTCTTAGTAAAATATAACTTGCGGAACAACATGAAAACTTGCTTTGTCAACAAAAAGGTCATAGGTATAATACATAACTGAATGACCTTGAAGTCCAAATTCTATAATCCAATCTAATCGCATGCAATTGTCCATTTACTACAATGATCGTCACTGTCATTTTAGAAAAAATATCAAAGGAGTTACGACGAATTCCAAAGTTTTCTTCACTTTGTTAATTGATTTTTAATTAATTTGTGAATAGTACAAACAGTAAAAAGAGAGAGAGAGCACCCAAAACACTAACCGTCCATGATGAGAAAAGATGGAATGACCTGTCGCCAAATGCAGGTGACGAAGTTAACTATGCCAGGTATAAAGTGGCTGAAGAAATATTACCATTTAACGAAGGAACAAGTTTCTTAATGTATAATGACTCGATGGTAGTTAAGTGATCAAGATGTTTGACATGATCTATTATTGTGAACTGTTCTTTCTGGAGCTCAATTTTACAATTAAAAGCATGGTTCCTGATATTAGAAAATTCAGGTTGTTTTATTCTTTGTCCTGTTCGGAAACTAAAACCTAAATGACTGGAATATCGAACCTTCAGCAACCTTCGAGTTGAACCAACGTAAGAACCTGGGCATCCAGGGCATGTAAATTTGTTATGACGTTGGATCTCATGAAGGGCTGAAGGCGATCTTTGGAATTAAAGAAGTAATCTTTGGTATGAGGATTGTTTGATATTAATTTGACCTTGAGACACGGAATTTCTTGTTCAATGATTTGTTTTAAATTGGATATGAATTTCAGATCAGAAATATGAGGAACAGTAGCATAAAATAACCTTTTTGGAACATCAAAATTAAGAGATAAAGGCTGAAAATCCTCGAAAGTATCTGGTTGACAATTTTCAAAACTAAGTCTTGTGGAAAAGAGTTGAACTTAAAAAAACTCAGCAAAAATGAAATCTCATCATGAAAATTTTTCCAAGAAGATGAATACTTAAGGGCCCTATTTATCAATGTGTGGATGGTGTTTAATTTAAAAGAATGTTGACAGGAACTATAAGAATTTTTAGTAAGTCCTGTATAGCTCCGTTTTCTGTAGACTGACGTGGCAAATTCTGAGTTACTTCTGGTGATTCTCAAATCTAAATAAGGTAGAGTACCTTCATTTTCAACCTCTACTGTAAACTTAATATTCGGGTGAGCGTTATTAATAAATTCTAAAAATGAGGAACATTGCCAAGGATGCTGGAATAACACGAAGGTAGCATCAACGTATTTACGGTAAAAAGAGGGTCTAAAATTAGAACTACAACCATTTAAAAATTTCGACTCCAAGTCTGACATAAAAAAGTTAGCAAAGATAGGGTCTAAAGAATACCCCATGGCGACTCCATCGACCTGAAAATAGAGCCGATTGTTAAAAATGAACATAGAATCTTGCACAGCAAGATCAAGTAATTGTTTAAAAGTAGCCCGATTAAAACCATAAAAAATAGTATCATCATTGGAAAAATTTTTGTTTAAAATAATGCTATTGGTTTCATGGAGTGGAACATTTGTGAAAAGAGATTCCACATCAAAACTAGCCATAAAATAGTCTCCATCCTGTCTAGAAATTAATTGTTGAAATTCATATCCATTTTTTAAGGAAAATTCACCGTTACAAAATTCAGATAAAAGTCCTGCCAGAAATTTTGAGATGGAAAAAGATGGACTATTGTAAGCAGCCATGATTGGTCTTAGAGGTAGGTCAGGCTTGTAAATTTCCGGTAAACCATAAAGAATGCCGAAAGAGGAGCCAGTCGCAAACAGCTGTTGATAGATAGTTTCATTTATGATACTATCATTTCTTATTTTCCTCAAGAATGTGTTAATTTTATCCTCTCTTTTGTATATATCTAAAAAAAGTGGGTTCACCGTGGGAAACAAACTTGGAATTGTCGGAGAGAATAGTTTCCATTTTTTGTATGTAATCAGTCTATTTCATAATAACTACCCCCTTGCCCTTATCTGGTTTACACCAAATTATGTCTTCTTGTTCCTTTAACTTCAATAGTATTTTCAGATCTGACGATCTAAAAAATGGTGTCCAACTAGTTCTTAAATTCAAGTACGTTTTGTGAGCCAAATTAGATATTTTCAGTTGGAGTTTACTGATTGATATCTTGGTTAAATTCACATTTTATCAATCTTTGAAACATAGTTTCAAAAGGTAAGAAAAACCTGGCATAGTTAGGTCTATATGAGGGTAAGCAAAAGTCTAACCCAAAAGACAGTAAAAATTCTTCTCTTTTCGATAAAACATAACGGGAAAAGTTAAAAATACATTTATTTCTGGAATGGAAACCGGGAATGACAACACCGAGATTCAGCAGTTTTTTCTGGTGTCTAAAAAATGCCTCAGAGATATAGTTATTTTCTAGACACCAGAAAAACTGCTGAATCTCGGTGTTGTCATTCCCGGTTTCCATTCCAGAAATAAATGTATTTTTAACTTTTCCAGTTATGTTTTATCGAAAAGAGAAGAATTTTTACTGTCATTTGGGTTAGACTTTTGCTTACCCTCATATAGACCTAATTATGCCAGGTTTTTCTTACCTTTTGAAACTATGTTTCAAAGATTGATAAAATGTGAATTTAACCAAGATATCAATCAGTAAACTCCAACTGAAAATATCTAATTTGGCTCACAAAACGTACTTGAATTTAAGAACTAGTTGGACACTATTTTTTTAGATCGTCAGATCTGAAAATACTATTGAAGTTAAAGCAACAAGAAGACATAATTTGGTGTAAACCAGATAAAGGCAAGGGGGTAGTCATTATGAATAAGAGTGATTACATACAAAAAATGGAAACTATTCTCTCCGACAATTCCCAAGTTTGTTTCTCACGGTGAACCCACTTCTTTAGATATATACAAAAGAGAGGATACAATTAACAGATTCTTGAGGAAAATAAAAAATGATAGTTTCATAAATGAAACTACCTATCAACAGCTGTTTGCAACTGGCTCCTGTTTCAGCATTCTTAATGGTTTACCGAAAATTCACAAGCCTGTGAGAACTGGACAAATATCGAATGCATTATTCGTACATATGAGAGATTTAGATCATCCTATTAACTGGAGTCAAGCAAGAGCCTTAATCCCATGTAATGACACAATTAAAAGGAATATAATTGAATCTGGTTTCATCAAGTCAAATAATAGAAATATTCTAAATTTAAGTCTTGGTTTATTTGAACTTGATGCTTTCATTATGAAAAAAGTTGTAGATAAATATAAGCAACAAAATTAATATATTCAGTTTTTACATGTTTTGGACTGTAAAGATACTTTGTAATTTCGGTTAGGGTCAAATCTGTTTAGGTTTGTGACCGTGTGATATCCGATAATCCTGGATTATCTTTTAATGTTTACCCTTTTGACAATTAACCATCTGGTATTCTTGATCTTGTTGTGTACCTGAGACCTTTCTCTCCAATTGTATTTCATTCGCTCCTTGACAATGTCTTAGTAAAGACGAAAGTGCTTGGATTTCTGACTCTCATTTTCCTGTGGTATTCGCTTATTTAATGAAGTCACGTGCATCTACTGTGATTTTTTAAGCATAATGGAAACCACACGCAACTTCTACGCCTTTTCTGTGAATTTTCCGAGCCTTGTTCTATTCGTGACATCCTTCTGTAATGCTCTTATCATCGCTCACAAACTGAAACTCCGACTTAACTTTCTACGGAAGTGTATGCACGAGCAAGTGATGCCCAAGTCGATTTTTCGACTAGTTTCAACGCATACTTCAGCAACACATCGACATCACAAAAGTGGAAGCAGATGATGCGTTTCGTACACTTAGAAGCAGACGGTATGGCTTTAATCAGACTGTTCCTGTATATTGAAAGAATCGGATGCTGGATTATTGCTACGGAAAATTGAGAAAGTGCTGCAACCGTCTTGAAAGGAAGCTTCAAGTCAAGCTGAAGAATCTTATTGCTGAAAGCGACTGGGCTAAGCATGCCAACGTGGACTTCATGATTAATTTATCAGACAAACCAGTGGATATTGCTACGAGAGCGGCTTTGGGATATGGGTTAAGCTTTGGTGTATTTAATGGAACCTGGACTGTGTCGACATTTCAAAATCCCTTTGTTATTTGGAAAAATTTAATCAAAACCTATGCCCTGATGATATCAATATTTTTAAAGGTATTGTGTATGGTGCTGAGTAAACCTTCTCCCCCTAATGTACCCGTGAGATTTCTTCAGGCTTTTAAGAAAATTAAAGAAGACGAAACAGTGAAAGTGACAAAAGCAGATAAATTTGATGCAGTGGTAATAATGAATATAAGGGACTTTGCAAGTAAAATAATGGTATTGCTAAATGATACTGATACTTATACGAAACTAAGGTCTGATCCTACACAGACAGTGAACTCCCATTTTAATAAACAAATTAAATCCATTCTGAAGGGCTTGGACCATTTAATTAAACAGTTTACACCGCAATGCGCCTCCCTACCTAATATGTATGGTTTAGCCAAGACACATAAAATCAATAACCCTATCAGACCAATCATTAGTTCAGTGGACTCAGTTACGTATAATTTATCTAAATGGCTTGTAAAAATTCTTACTCCTTTGGTAGGAAACATTTCTAACCCGAATGTTAAAAACAATGTTGATTTTATAAACAAATTGAATAGTTTAAATTTGAATTTTGATTTTAATATGGTTAGTTTGTTGTCTCTTTATTTACAAAAGTGCCTGTAGATGATTTACTTGAATTTTAGTACAAAAGTTTGGCAAGGCTATGGGGAATCCTTTATCTCCTGTCCTTAGCAATATTTACATGGAATTTTTTTAGACAAAACTCTTAACAAGAATTTTGCCCCAAAAAGTTATATGGTTTAGGTATGTGGATGATATTTTCTGTATTTGGCCAGTTCACGAAAATCTCCAGGAATTCTTTAATAATCTCAATGATTTAGTCCCTTCTATAAAATTTACTGTAGAGGAAGAAAGAAATTGTCATTTGAATTTTCTTGATGTAACTGTCCATAGAAATGGTAGAAATTTCACCTTTTCAGTCTTTTGGAAATCAATTAACATTGCCTATTTTGTTCATTACTACTCCAATCACCATCAAAATGTTAAATTCTCTGTTTTTTCTGGGATGTTCCTAAGGGCTTCACTTTTCTGTAGCCCGCAGTTTATTGACGCTGAAATTGAGACTATTTATGATATGGCATTGAAACTTAAATACCCAAGGGCTTTTGTAGATGTGGCATGGAAAAGAGCTAGAAAAACATTTTATTTAACTAATGACAAACTTGAATTTAGTACGCATAACATACTAAAATTACCCTATGATGAAATGTTTTTAGATATTCCTAGAATTTTAAAGATTTTTAACATAAATGTTGTTTTCAGTAATATAAATGTCAAGAGTTTAGTAATCAAAAATTCTCCTAAAGATCTTCCAGGCTGCATATATGAAATTCCTTCCAAAAAGTGTGATAGAGTCTATTAGGACAGACCGGTAAATCTCTTTCACAACCTCTCAAACAGCACCGATATTCTGTGAGAACTGGGCAAATATCGAATGCATTATTCGTACATATGAGAGATTTAGATTATCCTTATTACTGGAGCCAAGCAAGAGCCTTAATCCCATGTAATGACACAGTTAAAAGGAATATAATTGAATCTTGTTTCATCAAGTCAATAATAGAAATATTTTAAATTTAAATCTTGGTTTATTTGAACTTGATGCTTTCATTATGAAAAAAGTTGTAGATAAATATAAGCAACAAAATTAATATATTCAGTTTTTACATGTTTTGGACTGTAAAGATACTTTGCAATTTCGGTTAGGGTCAAATCTGTTTAGGTTTGTGACCGTGTGATATCCGATAATCCTGGATTACTTCTTTTAATTTTTACCCTTTTGACAATTAACCATCTGGTATTCTTGATCTTGTTGTGTACCTGAGACCTTTCTCTCCAATTGTAGTTCACTCGCTCCTTGACAATGTCTTAGTAGAGACGAAAGTGCTTGGATTTCTGACTCTCATTTTCCTGTGGTATTCGCTTATTTAATGAAGTCACGTGCATCTACTGTGATTTTTTAAGTGTAAGCATATATATATAGTATATATATATATAGATATATATATCTATATATATATATATGTATATATAGATATATATATATATATGATATATATATATTATGTATATATTACAATACTTTTAGGGCATAGTTTTTCTCTAATACAATTTTCGTTGGAAGACATGAGAAGACCCAGCGTCAGCGAAAGTCAAGTAACATCCTTGCTCAGGTCGCTGAGACCCCGCCCAACACGGATCAGCAGCCGTTAACCAACGTAGACCATTTGGGGACACACACACACACACACACACACACACACACACACACACACACACACACTCAAATTTAAATCATACACATTTATGTATGAACAGAAATTATCTCTTGTACCTTTATGCATGCTATAAAATATAAGTATATATTTTTATTCCTGTATTTAGATTTCTATATTCATTTTCATTCCTGTATGTAATTTTGTAATTTTTATCTAAAACCAACATGTAACATATTAAATTTAAACATACATTTAAGGAAACTCTAGCACATGGCATTGTATTTTGAATATTTATTTAACCACTGTTTAAACTTTCACTCTTATTGTCACACTACATATGTCCTTATGTTCTTTGTATCCAAAACAACGCCCTTAAGCTGTTAATCCCTAGACTAACCAGTACCCATACCTCAAGGTCATACCTCCCACACGATGAACTAAATAGGCCGAAAGGTCAGATTGTAAGTCAGTAGTCGCTTGATAATGCCATAAGGCGAAACAGCTGTCGTGACAAAATTCAATAAATGGAAGAAGGAAGTCTGCGTATTTTTCACCAGAAATTGACGAACGAGAATCGGAAAAAACTTCGTCGGTATGAAGATACCTGCAAGAAACTCATTGATGCCACTAAAGCAATTGTTTTTAACGAAAAATTTATTATATATATACATACATATATATATATCTATATATATATATATATATATCTATATATATATATAGATATATATATATATATATATATATATATATATATATAATTTTTCGTTAAAAACAATTGCTTTAGTGGCATCAATGAGTTTCTTGCTGGTATCTTCATACCGACGAAGTTTTTTCCGATTCTATATATATAACATACATATATATATATATATATATATATATATATATATATATATATGTATATATATATACATATATATATACATATATATTATAATATATATATATATGTATATATATATGTATGCATATCTATATGTATAGTAAATATATATATATATATATATATATATATATATATATATATATATATATATATAAATACTTAGGATCTACTTTAAGCCAAGAAGGAGGAAGTGAGGTTGAAGTTGACAGTAGGATAAAAGTGGCGTCGGGGAAGTGGAGAGATGTGGCAGGGGTAGTAGGTGATAAGAAAAGGCCAATATATATATTATATATATATCATATATATAGATATATATATATATATATATATATATATATATATATATATTATATATATATATATATATATATATATATATATATATATATATATATATATATATATATATATATATATATATATATATATATATATATATATATATTTATATATATATATATATATGCTTATGTTGTTTGATACAGTTCTCATCTCAAGTTTCCTGGGTCTTTTGCTCTCTTGATCTGTTACCCGTCAGTCCACCCTGTTGTAAATGGGTACGATATCTGCT
Source organism: Macrobrachium nipponense (assembly GCF_015104395.2). Taxonomy (NCBI): domain Eukaryota; kingdom Metazoa; phylum Arthropoda; class Malacostraca; order Decapoda; family Palaemonidae; genus Macrobrachium; species Macrobrachium nipponense. Next base: position 116,909,842 of record NC_061108.1, read on the forward strand.
TGAGAAAAGAAAATGTGTTTGGGTCAAACAACTTCTTTCCCACTATTATCCCTACATTAAGGGGTCGGTTGCCAGATGCACCTTCTCCACCAAAACTCTTCTCTCCATATCTTCCTTCACTTTAACTCGCCATCTAATTCCCTGTTTCCCTCTCGATCTTCTTCCTCTAACAGGTTCTTCCCAAACCCTCTTCCCTCCCTCCTTGTCATCCATCCTTAATACATGCCCATACCATCTCAATTGGGACTCTCTTATCACCTCTGTAATATTTACTAGCTCTGTTCTCTCAAGCTTTACTTCCTCTTTTCTTCTTAAAGACTATGTTTTCGATCCATACATTAACACTGGTCTTATATAGCACTGTGCTATAAATCTTGACTTTTAGCTTGATTGGCATTTTCTTATCACCTACTACTCCAGCCACATCTCTCCACTTCCCCCATGCCACTTTTATCCTACTGTCAACTTCAGCCTCACTTCCTCCCTCTTGGCTTAAAGTAGATCCTAAGTATTTATTAAACTTTTCTGCGTGTTTTATAATCGAGCCTCTTCTCTCTTGTATTACTAATCTTCTCTACTGCTCACCAAAACCTCTGTTTTATTCTTATTCATCCTTAAAGCCACCCCTCTCTAAAGACTCCTGCCACTCTCCAACCCTTCCCTGTAGGTCCTCCTCATCTTCAACAGTAATCACCAGATCATTGGCGTACAACAACTCCCACAGCTCTTCACTCAACACATCCATGACCAGCACAAATATAAATGGGCTTAATGCTGACCCCTGGTGTAATCCAACACTAACTTCAAAGTTTTCCGTTTCCCCAACTACTGTTATTGCTTTTGTGCTCGTTCTTTGATATATCATCTCGACCATTCCCTAAATTTGCCGAGAAACCTGGGGGCTTTAGCTTCTGCCACTAGCCTATCCAAAGGGGAAAATGGCTCAAGTTGAAAAAATTGTAAATAAGTATATAATGTTCTCATATATGTTCACTTTCTACTGAAAGTGAGTTAGTACGGTGCTCATTTTGTGTGTTCCTTGTTTGGTACAAAGTACATCCACGCTTTTATTAGATAAATTGCTCAACTTATTGTATTTTCCGTAAGTAGTACACACCCTGCCTGAAGCAACGCGGAGCTGATCCCCCAATTCCGAAGATATAAACTTTTCTGACACAAATCCTCGCTGGAGAAACTTGAGTAGTCGGGTCTGAGGAAACCACCAGCAATATTATTTCTGCTTGGCCTCGCTAAAAGCATTGGGGTTTTCTGCAGAAAATGTCTTATGCGTTAAATTCTTGCTGCCAAAGGTGGTGGAAAAGGTGATATTTTACTTTTCCATTCTGATTGCGTCACTGCATAATGTTAGCCAGAGTGAAGTGAAGCTAAATAAAGGGTTTTGTAAAATATAACAGTAAAAATGAAATATTACTCAGAATAAAGATAGCAGCAAAAATGAAGTCTTTGCAGATTATTATATTTCAATTATATCAGTCTCGAATAGCAGAAAAATAGAACGGGCAAAAATCCATATATTTACAGCTGGTTTTATTTCTCTGACCTGACGTTAGCATAGATCTAGTAAAAAGACTAATGGTTTTAGAATATATGATTTCACAGAGATAAATTAGCATTAAAAAGGTAAAGTTGAAAAATGTTTCATTATAAAACATTTTACTTGAATTTCGTCCAATTTTCTGCGCAAAAGATTTTTTTTCTTCTCCTTGTTCGTAGAACAAGCGCGACTGTGCGACCTTTTGTGCGAAATGGTCAGTTCCTTTACCCTTGGCATGTTTGCCTTCTTATATTTCTGTAATCCTTTGTCGAATTAGCAATATGGCTAATAATTTTCTCAAATTCGACAGTCACATTGACAAAAACCTTTAAGAGAAAATTAGCGTACAAAACAAACCTTTATACTATGGAATGCACGTGTGTGAAACGAGAAGGTAAAACAGATGGAAGTCGATATAACGTAGACACAAAAAAAAAAAAAAAAAAAAAAAAAAAGAATGAAATTCTCGAGCACCTTCATCAGTAACACTGCTTGCAAGATCTCGACAGTTTCAAAGCAAAAGGAATGCAAGAACTCTTGCGAGGCGTCGCCCAGTTATGATAACTAGTTCCTAAAATTCCACGTCCTGTCAGTTGGGTGACGTGAATCGCTCATTAGTATATTTTATCAGTTATATTTTGTAGTCAAGCACAAAAGCCTGACAATTGAAAGAGTTTTCTTCTTATGAAAACGCCCATAGAAGATGCCTTGTTGAGTTACTGGGATATAGCACCGATGCTGTTATAATTGGTTAACGTCTTAGCTAGGATTTTTTTTGTCTCTCAGAGATAGACTAATCGTACTAGAGAATTCTAAATCGGTAATCGTTGAAAAATGAATAAGAGCGAGCATGGGAGCTGTTACTTAAGAGCTTGCTAATTTTGGATTGAAATTAACGGTAACTCTGAAAATAAAGTTTGAGGCAAAGTCTATGAGGCTCTTACCAACTTCGTGACACTTTACCGTTCGTCTGACAGAAATGCGAACAGACAGGTGCAACCATATTTTATCTCTATTTGCTAATAGGTTCTGAAATCGAAATCGTTACCCTTTTCAACACTTATCGGTCATATTACGTATGAAGTTTGTACTGTACCATTTCCTCAACTTAGAAGAGTTAAGTCTTATCTCAGCGATTGAAAATGATTCTTCGGTTCGACGTAGGCTCGTTGATAAGGATCTTATATCCGTACAACAGAGGCATCTTTTGCGGGCAGGCGTCATGTGGGTGATGTTGTTAGCGTTAGTTCTATTCATCACAATATTAGACAAGGCGGAAACACTGATGACCGGTTACAGACGTCTAGACAGGTGTAACTGGAACACAAAACTGATCCATCGGTAGATAATAAGCTAGACTTTATGCAGGACTATAATAATGAAGGGAGACGAACAGACTGTGAAACAAATCATATTGTGACAATTGTAACAAAGAAGTACAGGTTAGAATGTACAGAGCACGGGAAAAAAAGATTAATTTTAATACAGCAGAATTTCAGTAAGCGACAAAAGTGGTATTTTAATATAATCGAGGGAGAGACGTAGCAGATTTTATTGACAAAATTTGATAAAGAATCAAGTGTCAAGTTGGAAAAAATGTCGAGAGCGAAACCATATTCGCCTTTGCTTCTTACCAGCTGCTTCAATTTCCTATTCAGCTAAACCAGTGGAAGACAGTAGCTAACTCTGCACAAATGGCCGTATCTCTCGACCTCCATTAACCGTTACGAATTAACTAATTAAGTTTCTCAATTAATCATAGAGAGGCCGAAATATGTTGCTTGCATTTGCATGTTTATTTCTGCATTATAAGATATATTTTTCAAATTCATTAAGCAAGGGAATTAATGTTATTACCTGTTACCGGAAAAGGGGTTTAAAAGACTGTCATCATTATTATGAATAGCGTCACTTCAATATGGATGCAAATATATATTAAGTCGTATAAAACGTATCCCTCGGAATTTGTCTCCACCCGATCTGCTCTTAACCGTACCTGCCTCAAGTACTACATTGCGTAATGAAGAGATTGAGGCAATTTGGTTGTTTTAGTTTTGTTCTCTGCTTATCAGGTATGAAGATTTAAACATACGTAAATCAAAAGTACTTTGGGCATTTGCTACTATTCTGTTTTTCCTTCCAAAACATCTTTTAGTATTGGTCTGAAATACTAGAAAGAGAAGAATACTTGAAAATAGAGATGAGTGGTTGGCAAGATGTGAAAGGAAATTAAAGAGGAACTTTAGGTTTTTCATAAGTACGATATATGAGGGATTAGGTCGTGAAGAGGTTATATAATGTATAGTTGCACATTGCACAGCTAAAGGTTCAAGGACTTTTCTTTGACATTCATCAAACGTCTGTTCATGAGCGTTAAAGAGTGAATTAAAATTATGTAGATTCGTCTACAGATGATAAAATTCTCTGCTCCTGTTATTACCGAACATATTAGGAAATGTCGGCTGTTCACAGGATGGCTAATAGACCAAAACATCTGGGGTGGTGGCTGGAAGAGAGAGAGAGAGAGAGAGAGAGAGAGAGAGAGAGAGAGAGAGAGAAGCTATTGAATTAAAATATCATCAGCACCAATGTCGTTTTTCAAAATCAGTAGGTAAAAACTAGAGAGGGAAAGGATGACAAAAACGAATAGAGCATTCTGGAAAGAAGATAGGGGGACGTCTCGCAAGTCATCAGTATTCTAGCCAGAGGTAAGAGTAAGGCGATAGTGGTCCAGACCACTCCTCACAAACCACTTTTTTTCTCTCTCTTTTTTTTTTTTTTTTTTTTTTTTTTGCTAAGTGGTTACGCGGTATTTCATCTGGCCAGGTATGTTGAGGTAGGTCGGGGTTCAGAACTCGTTTGGCGTTTGTATGACTGTTGAAAGTGCTAAAAGGAAATTCTCTCTCTCTCTCTCTCTCTCTCTCTCTCTCTCTCTCTCTCTCTCTCTTTGTGTATGAGGGAGGCGGGCCTCCTCAACATAATTTAGATTATGCATGTAAAGTATATGTAAGTATCGATAATATATTCGAACAAAATATGACATATACTTTTAGATATGTCTGCATGAAATTCTTTCTAAACTTATTTGTTTATTTTTAGTTTTATATATAAATTTATTACGGCGTTAATAACCCAGATGTTTGTGACGCCAGTTTGAATAGACATATAAATCAATCGTGTTATTACTGAACATGTGAGAAAATGTCGACTCTTCACAACATGTTGAGTAAACCAAAGCGTCTAGTGTGGTGTCTGAGAGAGAGAGAGAGAGAGAGAGAGAGAGAGAGAGAGAGAGAGAGAGAGAGGCTCATGGATTCAAATGCCATCAGACCCAAGGTCGTTTTTTCAGCATTCTTGTAAAAATAAAGGGAAACGTCTCGCGACAGGAATCAGTGTTAGTAACAATGTGGCTTTGGTGGACCTCACCACAGAGTGACTGCTCGCCAACACACACACACACACACACACACACCCAACCCTCCACCCCCACTTCTTTCTTTCTTTCTTTTTCTCCGCTCTATGGCTTCACGGCATTTCATCTGGCCAGAAAGATAGGTAGGGACTCAGAACTCGTTTGCCGTTTGCATGATTGTTGAAAGTGCTGGAAGGAGATCTCTCTCTCTCTCTCTCTCTCTCTCTCTCTCTCATTACATATGACGATGAACGTTTTGACCGCTCGATCATTCTTGACTATCGCTACATCAGACACACACGCATTTACTTGCGAAAGTAAGGCTTCTTGTTACGAAAAATTGTAAATGTGTGCCTGTTTTTTCGCTATATGTAGGCTTTCCTGTTTAGTTCTAAGTACTATCATTCCTTTGTTCGAAGATCTGTTGAGACGCCGCGAAATCTCAGTTTTAGTATTATTAATGCTTTGCCCTTTGATGACTATTTACGACCTCGTTTTACGAAGATGATTCATGTATTTTTTGCTCGTTAGTTCTTAGCAAGGAAAACGACTTGAAATGTTACGGGTCAAAAGACTGAGTTTGGTGACAAAATGCTGACCAGGTAGTAGGGGTTATAATGCCTTAAATGTTATTACATTAAGCAGCTCTTGGTTATAGATAAGTGTTTTTATAGAGTTATTTTTTGGTCTTACATGTTATTCACTTTGTTTTTCTCCGCAATAAACTTGGGTTTATTACTTTATGACGTATGCGGGTTGATAAGGTTAGAGGGCTATCATGTATATCGGGATCTTACCAACAGGGCCAAGGGAACTGTGGATTTTTCCTTCTCTATCAACATATCAGTCTGTCAGGGTTGCTTTATCATTTCAACTCATCTAGCATGGTCGAAAGGATTCCTTTCAAACTTGGTTCAAAAGTACACTATCCTTCGTTGATGTGCATGAAAGTAGAACTTCGTCAGGTTGCAATTCCCTCTACACGGTTGAAGGGATTCAAGCCAGACTAGTACAAAAAAAGTGATTGAAAGACAATCTTATGCCTGTTTGTCTGTCATTCAGTGTGTCACGTATCTCGACATGGCAACTCTATCATATGGTTGAAGATTGTTCGCCTTCCTGCCTGTCTGTCTGTCTGTCTGCCTGTCACAGTTACTTGTCATCGGAAGTCATCCTTCAAGGTTGATGGATTCCGATCAAACTAAGCTCAAGGAATGGAAGGAGATTTCCGTCGGTCTGTCTGTCTTTTAGAGCCAGTGAATGGAGATCGTCCATCTCAGTTCCCCAACTTCCCTATCAAGCGCTTAGGGAGAGTAGTGGTAGTTACCCTAAGCACTTGAAATCATCCCACTTAGACTTGATGAAAAGGGACACCACGTACATAGATGTATGTGAAAAGTCATTGCCAAATTGCTTGCTTATCCATCATTGCTTCTGTCACACCTATCTTTTCATTGGAACTCCTGTATGTTTAAAGGATTTCCTTTATCTTACCTTGTCCTTGCAATACCTTTTTCAAGGTTGACGGGACATCAGTCAAACTTGCCTAAAGGCATGATATGCATGCAGTTAAATTTTAGATCTGGCTGTCTTTTTGTTTGTCTATCACAATTACGTTATTATTACAACTTGTACATGGTCGAAGGAATTTTAGGCAAGCTTGCTTCAAGTATGTATAACCAGTCATGCGCACATGTACATGAAAGGAGATTTCCCCATCCAGATGTCCTCCATCTAGTTGTCCTGCAACCTTTCCGTCAGCGTGCCTGGCATACTAACCTGTCATTGCAACTCCTCTACACTTGAAAAGGTATCAGTCAGACTTCTAAATTTAGATGGACCATCATGCATAGATGTGAGAGTACATCTGTCTGTATCTGCGTCTGTTGGTCGCTCCGTGTGTGTCACACTCACTTTGTTTGTATAAGACCACCACTGTTGAGAGAATTCCTATCATCTGTCTGTCCATTTGTCCGCCTTTCTGTTGTTGGTGTGTGCGTATGGCACACTTACTCTGTTGGTTAAAGGAATTTTAGTCGAACTATATGCAGTGGCAGACTACGAAGTTTTCATGTGAACGAAGTTCCTCGTTGGACTAGTGGGTTACGTGCACGCCTACCGATTTGGTAGTACAAAGTTCGCTCCCCTCTCTGGTGATTAGACATTCATTTCTCGATATATTGTCTTTCGGATCCCACAATAAGCTGTAGGTCCCGTTGCTAGGTAACCAATTGGTTCCTGACTACGAAAAAAATATCTAATCTTTCGGGCCAGCCCTACGAGAGCTGTTAATCAGCTCAGTGTTCTGGTTAAACTAAGATATACAAATCATGTGAACAAGGGAAGGTCGTACGTCTCCATTAACAGCTGCACTTACATTGCCTTCTCAATTCGTCCTGCTTAGTTTAAGGGTTTCCGGTCAAATCTAGTACAGCGGTAGACCAACAAGCAGATGTCTTTGAAGGGAGCTCAACAGTCCGTCTATCCTAATAACCAGGCAGGGATTTCAGTGAAATTTGATTCTGATGTAGACCCTCATGCATAGAAGTGCAAAAATCACCACTGACCGTCTGTCTGTCCAACTATTTGTCTATGTCCGTGTTATTACAGCATCTTCAATGTATGTTAAATTTGGTTCCAAGGTAAGCCACTACAGATAGACGTGACTGAGGACAGGTTTTGCGTCTGTCTGTGTGATTCATTAATTGTAATGATCCAAGACAGAAACAGGTCAGTGTAGGTACGAGACATATTGTTTCAGCAGTGCCCTTAGGATGTTTCCTATATATATGAATTGGTAACCATCTGAGTAATAATGGCAATCTTATCCCTTTTTGGGGTAGAGGTATCTGGAATGTATTTGATGCTGAATTTATGTTGTTGGGAATAGAAAACAGGTTTCATATGCGTATGTGATACAGCAAACAAGATTCTATAAAAACATCGTTTCTGGCTGAGTCATTTTGACTAGTGCGGTAGGTCATAAGTTGGCTGAGAGTTGCACAGAGGATCCACTCTAAATACTCGCTGCTTAAGGTACTTAAGCGTATGCTTATTTTCCTAAAGCATGCTTCAGATAACTATCGACTTGAATAGTATTATATGTCCTTCGTTTGAGTATCAGGAATATTTGGTTGAAATTTGTATCCAATACTCATTATCTAGCCATGTCTTTCCTTTCATGTAACTTCTTATACGACATCAGCTATTGGAAAATGCTTATAAAACGTCATTATTGTTAAACGTGATTGATGGGTAGTAAAATTAAAAGTTTCTGCGGAAAAATAAAACGTCACGATTGAACTCCAACCTGTGGTGTAATCTTCAGATTTGTACCTCACCAGCCTTAAAAAAATAAATAAATGAAAAAGGGATACTGAATAGTGTCTCAATTTTAAAACAGCTGCCAATAAGTCTAGGTAGGTATATTGTCAAAAAAGCTGAAGATGAAGTGTTTTCTTTCATTTTTCTTTTAGACTTTTCAGCTGAGAAGGACAAAACTTTATTTCCGTTTCGATGAGTCTTTTTCCATGGCTTGGTCGAGTTCGTCTTTATAATTACAGTTCCTGTCTGTTATTATTAACTTTACCCTACAATATCTTCTTTTCGGTTACAGTATGTCAACGTTTACGAAATGAGGAAGGAGTTCTATTTTACTGACGGAGAAATTAATATTGAAAATATATTATTCAGTAAATATTTTAAAAGACTTGTTATACAACCTTTTGCAGCAATGGATGCTGGAAGATTACAGTAAAAGTAGGAAGTATCTCCAATGATCACCTTACAACGTCATTTTTCATTCTTATCTCTTCCCATTTTATTTCCTGGTATACCTCATTTCGTCTTGGCTTTGGGGCGTTTTTCTTGTATTCCTTATATCAAGTATGTTGTGCGTTTTTTACTATCAGAACACCTTATCCAGAATGTCGTCCTTTTTGTACTATCTGGATACCATATCCAGATTTTTGTGTATTCTTTATGTTCCTGTTAATATCAACGCACCTTTCTGTGTGTCTGATAAGCATTCAGCACCTCACAACGGTGGCAAAATATAAAAAAAAATCACCAAAAAGACTTTTTTCCACGTAATTTAAAAGATTTATGGCGTTCAGTGAAATTTTCGTTCCTTTCCCCCCACACTTCTAGTTCTCCCTTTATCCTCTCTTACACATAAAAGGTACATTTCTTCTTTTTTCTTCGTGTGCTCCTCCCCCAACGTCATCTTTTTCTCTTCTCCACAAGACTTTTGGAAATGTTTTTCAGTCTGGTCCCCTCTTCGGAAGTTTCATTCTCTAAGTTTTCTCTCCACTTTCCAAGTTCCTCTTTGGGTTCTTTTCTCTCCGTTTTTCTCTCCTCGTTTTCCTGCTGAAAATTTCCCTCGCAGTAGGAAATTTTCCATTGCCGACACCTTGTTTGCTGCAATTGAAAATAGCCTATTCTGGTTTTCTCTTTCTTACTTAATAAGGTCTTTCTATTCTTGCATTTTTCCCTTACTTTTAAGGCACTTCTACCTTAATCCCATTTTGCTGTAAAGAAGGGCTTTGCCTTCTTGTGTTCAGCATTTTCCGAACCTCTACTCTGTCCAAGATATTACTTGAAATTCCTTCAGATTTCAGTAATGATTTTCATGCTCTGTTACATTATGGCTCGCTTTTATGTGTACTCAGATTAAATTATATTTATTGTCTTTAATAATTTTAGGTAACTTTTTTCCGGAATTTTTAAGGTATAATATCTGGCAGGTTTCGTACGTACTATGTCGACGAATCTCGTTTTGACCAATTGATGCTTGCAAGACTGATTAAATATATTGCAAACTTTAATTGTGCTTGGATTTCACAAGATGGGTGTGTTGACCTGATGTCCAACGCTTCGGTTTTATCAAGGCTTGGAACCGGCACGATTGAATGAACTCTCATGGCGGAGTAACGCTTATTCTTTTGTACACATCTCTTTTATCCGTTCCTTTCGACCAAAATTGCTTTGTATATTTGACTGTACATGACAGGATGATATATTAATATGTGAGTTTGCAAATGAAAATTCAATAGCAATTGTTTCTAAAAAAATCATCTCTTTCAGTTCAATAATGTTGTCATATTTGGTAGCTATACTTTTATCTGTTGGAATATCAAACATTTTACATTTAAATGTACAAAAATAAACTCTCTTCATTTTTGTTTTGTTATCAATTTAATGCCTCCAACCGCCTCAGGATAACCTGTAAAATATATTGTATTACTAAGTGTCAAAGTTCTTTTTCATTGTGGTAGTATTTATTCAGGAAAATTTCCTTTTCTTTATGAAGTCCAATTACTCGTATATTTGTTCAGCCACCTAGAGAGAGACTCGATCTCCATTGTATTGTCGACGTTCAACTATTCCTTACATTTCTATCCTTCCCACGGCTTACAAAATATTCCCTCAATCTTTTGGATCCTTCAAATGTATATATCATTTTTCGCCATCCCACTTCATTCCATGTCTTTTTCCAATTCTTCTGGGCTTTGGGTATTTTCTCCTTATCTTTTACCATCCAGTGGGGTTTCTTTTCCAGTGAAACGGGTCCTTTTTTATCCTTATTTTTA
>NC_061108.1:116922899-116962899 GCF_015104395.2 Macrobrachium nipponense
ACTGTTTTTTTATCATTTTGTGTATAGTATCTTTCTGTTAAATAGCCTCTTTTCAAATGACTGTCAGAATACTGAAATACTAATAGCTTCCACAGCTATCAATGCTTATGGTAAAAGACTCAAGGTAATATATAACTGTGGAAGCTATCAGTATTACAGTATTCTAGCAGTCATTCGAGAAGAGGCTATTGACACTAAGTTATTCTTGGAAAAAGCCACCAAAGTTATTTAACTACAAAGTAAATGACTCGCAAATTAAGTCGACAGGGGCACAATGGGTTTCAATCAACTGTGCTTATATCCAGTTCCCACTATACTCATGCTCATACACAAGCACAAATATATATATAATAACGAGATTATAAATCTCGTTCTTACATTTTAAAAGGTAGCGATGGACCAGAGCATCCAAAGGCAATTGGTAACACATTCTCTCTCTCTTCTCTCTCGATTCCCAACAACTCCGTCTCTCTCTCTCACTCTCTCGATTCCCAACAACTCTCTCTCTCTCTCTCTCTCTCTCTCTCTCTCTCTCTCTCTCTCTCTCTCTCTCTCTCTCTCTCTCTCTGTCTGCACACCTCCCCCCTCCATCATCAAAGGTCACCAAATCAGACACGGAACTTACAAAAACATACATTTATTTAAAAGCAAAGTATTAGCTAAATTAACTCAGGTTCTTAACAAAAAGATTGAATGAAATGTTAAACCCAAAGTCCAAATAACTCAGGTAAACCTCGGTAATTAATCAAATAACTAACATTAGTTTAACCATAACATTAGGCAAAGTCAACATAGTCAGTTCACCAGTCATCACATTTCAAACTCACAAATTCTCACAAGTAAAAAAAAAAAAAAAAAGAAATAATGAACCCGAGAAAAAAAACACGTAACAAACCCAGCCCAAAATTATCACCAAAAATGTTCTCTCAAGCTCTGTTATTTCAGTAACCTCCAAAATCAGTAAGAACCCTTTTACTGTCTAACAGCAAAACCCTTTTACTACTTATATAATTAATCTCCAAAATATAATGCCAAACACCCATTCTATCTAATTCACAAACCCCAACCAATCATATATCCTGTCTAAAAAGAAATGCTATGTAAGCTCAACCCCAATTACAACAAATCTCGCAGGAAAAGAAAGAAAAAATAATAAAAATAATAACAACTGTAAGAATAAATGAACTTTTTCCATTACAGAGCCCATAATATACATAACCCAACACTTTCCCCATAAATGCGATATGTATTGTTACGGAATTTGCTATCACAACATACGTCATCGGCCAGAAACGACTGGAAACAATCCCCTTATGAAGTAAATCTCCGCAGAATGCCATAGTCAACAGAGAATAGTGCAAAACTCTGAGTAATCAACACCAAGGAAAATATCAGCAACCGGACTCATCACGGCACTATCAGCAAAAATCCACCTGTTAACACGTCAGGTGCTGGAACTACAGTATAGATTTGTCTAGTCAGACTTGCAACACCAGAAACCCATGATTCTCCAAAAAATTCTATATTGACACTGTATCAGCACATTTCACAAAATTATCGCCAGTATACCACCAAGGTGCTCAAAAATTGTCTCCAAAGACGTAACTCCCCCTTGATACTGCTCCAAGTATATAGAACAAATTATCACCTATTCAGGATATAAACCACGGTAAACTCACCACAATTCCACAAGTATATGCCGCCAAAATAACCACTGGTGAATATAAAAAAATGCAACATCTCCATAGGGACTCATAAAACTGCAACGTAGTAATGCCACTCGCCTCTCAAGAGCCACCACACCAAGAGAACTACAGTACCCCTCCTTTATGGCACGTAAAACCCCATATCACCACCAAAAATGATAACCACCAAAAAAATTCACCACCAAAGATTAGTGCCACCCACATATTTCACCATATTAATAATAATACCACCCAGGCAATATAAGTAGTCCCCTCCATTTCACTAGTGACCACACATCACCATATTCCCCTCTATTTCCCCAATAACCACACATGGAATAAAAAGAAGTCTCAAAAAAAATATGTATATATATCTCCAAGCAGGGTAATCAAAAAATAGAAACTCTGTCCATGAAAAATGCACTCAAAGCATCTAGCTGATACACTCGAAAACATTGCCGCTTATCTCCTCTCACAAGGGTTTCCACTTGCACCAAAAATAGCTGCAAAAATAATTGAACTAAACATAGCTCTCACCACCAAGGCCTAAACTGTGGACTATCTCCAACAAAATAGAATATCACATGGCCCAAAATATTATATCCCAATTCTCCAGCAAAATAACTTCGAGAAGCCTCTCTAAGGAGCTCAATGTTACAGTAAAAAAAACTATAAACTCTCTGCTTAGCATAACTGCCGAAAATGGCAAAAACTCAGCAAAAAATAATGCCCAAGAAATTCTAGAAAAAATCATCAGTGTGCCATAACTCATTATAACAAAACTCCAAATCCAAAGTGTCTAAGCAAAGGCTTCCCCATATTCACCTCGGCACAGGCCACCAGAAACTTAATCAAGTTTCCTATCTCTGGCAAAGTTGCAACAAACACAATTGTGCAAAGGCCAACAATTTCCGGAACACAAATATCCAGAGAAAAAAAATGTAGTACCATCATGTGTATATTCAAAAATGCAAAAAAATTTTCCCCTAAATCTCTGCAGCATCAAACGGCTGAAATTATAAACACATTCCCGAACAATGATTCCAAGTCACGAACTGAGGTATTAAAAATTCACACAAACTGTCCGGGGAGAAAAATAAATTCAAATTCGCCCATGATAAAAAAAAAAACTTTCGTCAGCAATGGCTAACGTCCAAAAAGGGGAAAAAAGAATCAATGGCACTGTTAACTATTCCCATGACACCTGTAACATCTATGACTCACGTAGGCTTCAGGCAATTATCTGCTGAACCCATAGAAAAGAAAAGAAAAAAAACTCCAGGCCTATCACAGAAAAAAAAAACCACAATATCCTCCGATAAAACACCATAATATCTGTGGTTAGATCTTCCCATATTCACAAACATCACCACCCTTAATATCATTACAAGCACCCATGTTAGTATCAGAAAATAACACCAGTATCAGAACTCGCCAGTATCACTAGTATCCCCAGTATTAAGTATCAGAACCACCAAAGATTAGCACTCGCTAGTATCACCAAATTCACCAAAATTCACCAGAATTCACCACCCATAAATCAGTCACATTCACCAAAAATTATTACCACCGTGAACTCCCATAGAATCCCCATAAATATATCCAGTAATAATAATTCCACTTAAATATCTCCCTGTAAATATCCAGTAATAACTCTCTGTAATAATTCTCCGTAAATGTCCCCATAAAATATCTCCAGTATCACCAATTAGGGCTTAGTATTGCCATTCCCCCATAACTCAGTATCACCACCATTACCACTCCATTTATCACCAATGACATCACCAATGACACATCACCAGTCATCACCATTATAAAATAGTCTACATATCCCAAACATATCCCCATTCTGACAATAATCTCTGTATCCCCAGTTATAATTATGTCCTCCATTGCGTAAAAGTGTTCTCCAAAGCGTAAGGAAAACTTGCACCATATTAATTTTCATTTTATTTTCTCTTTACTCAAAAGAAAGAACAAAAATCTTTCTAAAAGAAACCCTACAGGCATCTCACATCATCCCTTAGTGGCTATCAGCTGATTTCATAGCTTTGAATTTTTCTATCAAGGCCAAACTCGCCCCCTTACCCCGACACAAAAAAAAAAAGGAAGTTTATCCTCCCGTTGGCATAACCCCATGGAAGACACCACTAGCCTCCCTTTGGCACTACCCCTTGGTTGCTCAGCAAAAATTGCGCTGTGTACGTATACATGAGAGGCCGCTGTCTCTGAGGGCCAAAAAATGCAATCCAAGCATCCCCAGAACCAAGTTGCATGTATGAAAGACCTTCACACGTATACATATGTGTTAAAACCAAGACAAATGCGTCTACTTTAACATGTGCCAAAAAAAAAAAACACATCATGTTCTGCTCCTATGAGAAACAAAAATGGTAATCTGAACTAATTCTCTAACTCCAAAAAACGATTCCTACACAGTAAAAAAAAATAACGTAACACTCACGTCTTCAATGAGAGAACACTGGATCGCCTGTGCGTGTATGTGTCAACACACTAACACATACATACTCGTGTGTGTAAGAACGATACTCGGCACTTGAACAAGAAAGCACTTAGCATTCACACGCACCCACAAAGCCCAACTGAGTGCCCCATAGCTTGCAATGTCTCGCGACGGATGAATAATTCTTATCCCCTGTTGCATATTAATTGAAATCCTAATACATTCCCACAACCAGACTTTCTGAAAACAGCCTCTTATAGCTGCTACTAATCTCACAAAAGGCTTAATATCTTTCAAAAATGCTGCCACCACTAATAACGAGATTATAAATCTCGTTCTTACATTTTAAAAGGTAGTGATGGACTAGAGCGTCCAAAGGCAATTGGTAACACATTCTCTCTCTCTCTCTCTCTCTCGATTCCCAACAACTCTCTCTCTCTCTCAGCACACCTCCCCCCCCCACCCCTCATCATCTAAGGTCACCAAACGCAAAGTATTAGCTAAATTAACTTAGGTTCTTAACAAAAAGATTAAATGAAATGTTAAACCCAAAGTCCAAATAACTCAGATAACCCTTGGTAATTAATCAAATAACTAACATTAGTTTAGCCATAACATTAGGCAAAGTCAACATATTCAGTACACCAGTTAAGTCACCATATTCACTACCCCTTGTCTCAGATCAGTTCCTATTTCTCCAGATCAGTCCCCCTTCTCCAGAAGAATTCCCCTTCTCCAGAATCGCCTGTTAGAAGACAGGAGAACACCCTGATAAGCATAAGATTATAATGAAAGATCATATGAAATAGAACATCTCTGAAATGAATATTCAAAAACAATCCAGCCACATCTTTTGGCCAAAATATAAATATACTTACCCATTCAAAACAGTATGCACTATCACTTCTCTAAAATATACTTTGCAGAAGCCATCTTGGCTTCTCTCCTCTCTTGCACAGATCTATCCCTCATGGTAATACTACATTCTCATATGTAGAAAAAGGCTCACAGGTACGCATGAACTCACACCCTTTGTCCACACCCAAGAAGAACTGCCTGTTTCCAGTTTCATAGGGTCACCTCTGTATCAAGCATTCATGGCGACAGGACGAGGCATTGGTCTGCTAAGACAGCAACTTTCATATCACACCACCCCAATGAAGATACATCAGCATTCCCAAGGCTTGTCACTCGGACACTCTGTCTCTAGGGAAGTTAAATGATGATTCTCCACATTCTAAGAAATGTCATAGCATCTCATATTACAATGATATTTAAAACATATCATAGCCCCGTTGTATGTAACACACACACACATTATATATATACGTATATATATATATATATATATATATATATATATATATATATATATATACATATATATATATTATATATATATATATATATATATATATATATATATATATATATATATATATATTATATATATATATATATATATATATACAGTGCATTTGTGGGATTCATGGGCGTAAACTCTTTATATGAGCTTTTATTGAAGATTAAATCCGTTTTCTTGATTAATTAGTTTGTGACAATTTTTTGTAGGAATTTCTCACTTCGTTAGTTACTGTCGACAGGAAAAATTAAACTCTAACAACTCAGGTGCATTGATTTTATAATTGGATAATTAGGCTAACAGGATTATCGAACAAAAAAGTAGTTAATCTAAAAGATATTCTCTGATTGGTTACCGTGTCAGCTAGAGAATCCAGGTTATTCAAGGGTCAGTGAGTGTTGTCCCTCTGTCTCACTGTCTCTTCCCTTTCTCTCCTCTCCTCGCTCTGTTGTTGTACCATCATGTATTCGTTTTTCATTTCCGTTGAAAATTACATTTTTTAATCAGTTGAAAATAGTGATTGCTTGTTGAAATTAAAGTATAATCGGCAGATTCAGTAAGTTAATTCTAAGCTGTGAAGTAATCGAGGCAACATCTGCACTAAGATTAAATCTTCACTCGGTGAGTTGTTTGATTGATATTGTCTTATTCACAGTTTCGGTTATTTGGCTAACATATTTCGGATTGAGATTTTCCAAGTGGCCTACCAAACCTGCTTCTCTCCTTAAGACCTCATTATGTTTTTCATAAATAAGTGATACACTAGGTTAAGACAGCTGTCTTCTGAGTGTTCCCCCTTTCTAGGGATCAGAAATAACCTCTCTTGCAAGTATTTTGTCTAAAATGCTTTTATTTTTATTCTCTGAAACTCGTTCCACAAACAGTTTGCCTGTTTTGATACTCTTATCGAGCATCGAGATTAGAAACTGTCAGGATATTGAACTTTCACATTTTCCTCCGATACAAACCTCCATCACGCTGCCTTGATATTCCTTAATGGCTGAGAGCTAATGGATCCTCTCTACTTCTCGACTGACAGATTCACAGCGACTGCAGTCACTGAATGCTCTCTCTGTTTGTGTCGACCCCGATGCATTTTCCTTGAATGACGAAGTGAGGAAATGGCATCGTCCTCTTTTCGAGCCAGGACATCAAAGAAGGGGAAACTTGTTCATCCTCGTCCCGGTCTTGAAATCTCTAACAGAACTTTCACAGAAATTAGATCTAAAAGAAATGATAGTGATCTTCATTTCTGCCGTAATAGATATATCTTCATTAGTGCCCGCGGAATGGAAAGACCTTCTTCCATTACACGAGTCAGCAAATGAGGCTCGCTCTGGGACTTACGCTCCTAAGCTGTTGTTGAAGAAGTATTAGTCTGGAAGACTCTGAAATGTGGGCTTTGACTGTGAGGTTGATTTGTCCCTTTTTATTACAGTTTGAGCAAACATGAACATTAGTGAAGAATAAGTAAGGGAAAACGCAGTGTGCAACTTGAACTATATGATTTTTTTTTAACCAGGATTGTAACCTTTCCCATTTCTTTCCTATTCTTATTTATTTATTTATTTATATATTTTGTGTGTGTGTGCATGAAAACATTGTTTTATAGGTATACGGCTCAAATGTATTCATTTGATTGTAAGAGTTTTTAGTCACTGTAATATGCCGTAGTCCAAAACATTTCAGCTGGAGATGAAAGATTTCAAAATATTTTATTTCCAGTAGTTGTATAATTGTATTAAAAAAAATCCTGAACGTTTTAGCATTACCTGCGGCTCGTCAGCTGCAAGCACGCAAGATTGCTCTATTTAGAAGGCTGCAATTTTGTTCCTCAGTCGTCTGTCAGGTGGTGAAATGTGTCCATTCCCTGGAATAAATTACATGTGATGATCGTGTTGACCAATTTAAAGTTCTTTCGGTATATAAAAAAAATGGTAAGACAACAAAAGGAGACTGCAGGATCCCTGTCATCAAATACAGGGGCTAGTTTTTTGTACTTCGATTATATCAAGTGGTTCAGGGCTATCGTGTTCTTTTGCCATTTTTCTTTTCCCTCGTTTTAGTGCAAGCAGAGATTATTCCAATATCACACTCTCTCTCGTTTTCTGACTAGCTCTATCTTCTCGTGTTGTAATTCTCTCTCTCTCTCATCGCTCTCTCTCTCTCTCTCTCTCTCTCTCTGCTCCTCTCCGCTCTCCTCTCCTCTTCTCTCTCTCTAAGAAATATATAATATATATATATATATATATATATATATATATATATATATATATATATATATATATATATATATATATAACAATCTTCCTCTCTCTCTCTCTCTCTCTCTCTTTCTCTCATATATATATATATATATATATATATATATATATATATATATATATATATATATATATATATATATATATATATATTCTGAGAGAGAGAGAGAGAGAGAGAGAGAGAGAGAGAGAGAGAGAGAGAGGTGGATTGTTACATCTATTGAGTGATTTTCTGATCACCTTTGGAATGTGCCCAAGATTATTAGAAAGCAGTTGTAGTAAATATAACACTGCGAATGGAATATTTTGTGAAATGATCGATTATTTGGTAGATTATTATTTTACAAAGCTATTCACTGTAGTTGTTTAAGCATCCACTTAATTCAAGGATAAAATTTACTTTGTGATCGTCAGTGACAAAGCTTAGCCTAACTGACAACTGAATTTTATGCGTTAGGGTATCACTCTCTCTCTCTCTCTCTCTCTCTCTCTCTCTCTCTCTCTCTCTCTCTTTACAATTTTTATGAAGTAAAACGGCCATTTTTCTATAAAGGTCTCCAGAACATGCAAATCTCAGTGCAGAATCTATCTATAAATGAGTAGGTACTATGATATTCATGTTCTGGAAACTTACGCAAAAGAACTGTCGTCTTACTTTATAAAAACTGTAAACAATTAAGGAGGAGAGAGGATGTCTTAACGCATAAAATACAGTTGTTAGCTATGCAAATCCTTATCATTAACGATGACAGAGTGTATGTCCATAAATATGGTTATGTAATTTACAGTGATAAAGATTAGAACCCTAATATCATACTTCAGATCTTCAAAGCACCTCTTCTGTATAGGATAATACCTATGATTATCTTGCCTTTTTTTTTTTAGCCACCCAGATAGGTATTAACAATGTAACACGCTGGTTAACAAATGTAATCTATGGATTGCGCTGCCCGCTGACGTTTATCTCCATGATCAGCCAGGCTTTAGAATCCTCCTACTAAAATCCCTCCTGATTTTCCTGACTATTATAATCTTTCATAAAAAAAAGTATAGTAGTGATATTAAGGACGAATCCTCGTTCTATCTGGCGTAAACGGAACGGGAATTCCTGTGGCATTTACTTGACATTTCGAAGTGACGCTTTACGAAACATTTGCATATATGAAGATTATTCGACAAACGCATTAAATTTAATACAGCTGTTGGTTTGGTATAAGTTAAATTAATTCAACAGAAGACAAAATACATTACAGGTTATCACATGAAATTACGGTCATTTTTAAAGTTAGGCTTCCAGGTCGAAACGAGCTTTTCATAATGTTTATTTAGCCAAATTAAAAGTTTCTAAACTGAGCGATTAAAAGTTACGGATAGTTTTAGACAGATTCAGGGGATGGCTTAAGCTTACTGAATAAAATGTCTGCGACAGACTTTTTAAAATATGTTAGTTACGTTTGGGGTCCTTTTAAGACTATCAGAAGAAATGTTTTTAATATCTGCAAATGCTCTATCTATGAAATAAACATTTATGTAAAACACATTCCAACGAAAGAGAGAGAGAGAGAGAGAGAGAGAGAGAGAGAGAGAGAGAGCTGAAGGCAATACGAAAATAACAATATATATATATATATATATATATATATATATATATATATAGATATATATATATATATATATATATATATATATTATATATATATATATATATATTTATAAAACACTGAATTCGTCTGACCTTTTGAAAAGTAGTGCGTAAAACTCTCTGTTACTGTTTATGCATGGAACATTAAAAACGTACAAAACAAATTTTCAAACTATACCTATCGTTAACAAAATCTTTAGAGGATGCTTAGAGGAAAGAGAAGATGGTACTATCCCTGATGTCAATATAAAAACAATGTTGACTTGATAAATGTGCTGAACAGTGTACAAAATAACGCGACGTTATTATTCGCAGAGAGATGATTTCCTGGTTTATAGCGGATACTTTAGAGAACGGACAGCTGTAGGTACCATTTTCCAAGAACATTCTAATAGAATTAATCAAAATATTTCTCAAGAACATTCTAATAGAATTAAGCTAAATATTTTCAGAACTTTCTAATAGAATTAATCAAAATATTTCTCAAGAACATTCTAATAGAATTAAGCTAAATATTTCTCAAGAACAATTTAATAGAAATAATCAAAATATGTGTCATTTGAATTCTCCGGGAAATCTACTTCAAAAACCTTTGGTAGCCTTTCATATCCAGTGGTGAGAAATTTTCATAAGAAATTTTTCGAAAGTAAAATATGAAACAAAATCAAACATGAACTCCGGAATCGACCACGGAATACAAAGTGCTCTCATAAACTGGGGGTTGTCACTAGGGATATTGTGGCAAGAGGATTAGTGCGGAGGTTAAAGGAAAGATATACAAAAGTGTAGTTTACGGACTCTAGAAACGGCCGATGAAGAAAGACCTAGAGCGGAAAATGGACCTAGCAGAGAGTAGGATCTTGTGATGGGTGTCTGGTCAGAAAGTTTGCTGTGGTTTGGTCACGTAATGCTTGGAAGGGATTAGTTGTAAATGGGTTTTGAGCATCGAGGTGGAAGGAAGGAGAAGCATAGGAAGGCCACAGTTCAGATGGAAGAATAAAATAGCAAATGACACGCGGTAGAAACGTTTTAGGAGAAAGGAAAGTTATACGAAAGTGTAGACCTACCGGCGGTGGTTTACGGACTCCTGAAGCGGCCGATGAAGAGAGACCGTGAACGAAAAATGGATGTTACAGAAAAGAGGATCTTGTGATGGATGTGAGGCAGTCGGTGTCCTCTGCCCTATGAGGATGTCAGGGTCCCCTGCCATTTAAGGTAGGCGGGTCCTCTGCCCTGTGAGACTGTCGGGGTCCACTGTCCTTTCGCAGCAGTTGGTGTCCTCTGCTCTTTGAGGCAGGCAGGGTCCTCTGCCCTATGCAGCAGGCGGAGACCTCTGCCCTATGAGGCAAGTTGGGTCCTCTGCCCTTTATGGCAGGCGAAGTCCTCTGCCCTTTGTGGCAGGCGGGGTCCTCTGCCCTTTGTGGCAGGCGGGGTCCTCTGCCCTTTGTGGCAGGCGGGGTCCTCTGCCCTTTGTGGCAGGCGAAGTCCTCTGCCCTTTGTGGCAGGCGGGGTCCTCTGCCCTTTGTGGCAGGCGGGGTCCTCTGCCCTTTGTGGCAGGCGGGGTCCTCTGCCCTTTGTGGCAGGCGGGGTCCTCTGCCCTTTGTGGCAGGCGGGGTCCTCTGCCCTTTGTGGCAGGCGGGGTCCTCTGCCCTTTGTGGCAGGCGGGGTCCTCTGCCCTTTGTGGCAGGCGAAGTCCTCTGCCCTTTGTGGCAGGCGGGGTCCTCTGCCCTTTGTGGCAGGCGAAGTCCTCTGCCCTTTGTGGCAGGAGGGTCCTCTCCCTTTGTGGCAGGCGGTCCTCTGCCCTTTGTGGCAGGCGGGGTCCTCTCCCTTTGTGGCGGCGGGGTCCTCTGCCCTTTGTGGCAGGCGAAGTCTCCCTTTGTGGCAGGCGGGGTCCTCTGCCCTTTGTGGCAGGCGAAGTCCTCTGCCCTTTGTGGCAGGCGAAGTCCTCTGCCCTTTGTGGCAGGCGGGGTCCTCTGCCCTTTGTGGCAGGCGAAGTCCTCTGCCCTTTGTGGCAGGCGGGGTCCTCTGCCCTTTGTGGCAGGCGGGGTCCTCTGCCCTTTGTGGCAGGCGAAGTCCTCTGCCCTTTGTGGCAGGCGGGGTCCTCTGCCCTTTGTGGCAGGCGAAGTCCCTGACCTTTGTGGCAGGCGGGTCCTCTGCCCTTTATGCGGAGGCGAAGTCCTCTGCCCTTTGTGGAGCGTCTCTGCCCTTTGTGGCTGGCGCTTTGTAATCCTGCTGCTTCCCTTTGTGGCATGGCGGGGTCCTCTGCTTTGTGGCAAGGCGGGGTCCTCTGCCCTTTGTGGCAGGCTAATTCCCTCTGCCCTTTGTGGCCAAGGCGGGGTCCTCTGCCCGTTTGTTTTTGGGCAGGGGCGTGGGTTCCTCTGCCCTTTGTTTTGGCGGCTCGGGGTCCCTTTTCCCACCCCTGGCCCTTTGTGGCAAGGCGGGTCCTCTGCCCTTTGTGGCAGGCGGGTCCTCTGCCCCTTTTGTGGCAGGCGGGGTCCTCCCTGCCCTTGTGGCAGGCGGGTCCTCCCTTTGCCCTTTGGCGGCAGGCGAAGTTCCTCTGCCCTTTGTGGCAGGCGGGGTCCCTGCCCTTTGTGGCAGGCGATAGGTCCTCTCCCTTTTGTGGCGGCGGGGTCCTAGGCCCTTTGGTTGGGCAAGGCAAATCCTCTGCCCTTTGTGGCAAGGCGGGGTCCTTCCTGCCCTTTGTGGCAGCGGGGTCCTCTGCCCTTTGTGGGCAGGGCGGCGAAGTCCCTCTGCCCTTTGTGGCAGGCTGGGGTTCCCTACGCTGCCCTTTGTGGCATGGCGAAGGGGTCCTCTGCCCGTTTGTGGCAGGCGAAGGGGTCCTCTGCCCTTTGGGCAAGGGCGAAGTCCTCTGGCCCTTTGGGTTGGCAGGCGAAGTCCTCTTGCCCTTTTGGTGGCAGGCGAAGGGGTCCTCTGCCCTTTGTGGCAGGCGTGGGTCCTCTGCCCTTTGGTGGCAGGACGGGGTCCTCTGGCCCTTTGTGCGGCGAAGTCCGTGCCCTTTGTTGCAAGGCGGGGTCCTCTGCCTTTGTGGCAGGAGGCGAGGGGTCCTCTGACCCTTTGTGGCACGGGGGGTCCTCTCCCTTTGTGGCAAGGCGGGGTCCTCTGACCTTTGTTGCAGGCGAAGTCCTCTGCCCTTTGGTGGCAGGGGGGCGGGGTCCTCTGCCCTTTTGTGCAGGCGAAGTCCTCTGGCCCTTTGTGGCAAGGCGGGATCCTCTGCCCTTTGTTGCAGGCGAAGTCCTCTGCCCTTTGTGGCCGGCGGGTCCTCCCTGGCCCATTTGTGGCAGGCGAAGGGGGGTCCTCTGCCCTTTGTGGCCGGGGCGAAGTCCTCTGCCCTTTGTGGCAGGAGGGCGGGGTCCTCTGCACCTTTGTGGTCAGGCGAAGGTCCTCTGCCCTTTGTTGCCAGTCGGGGTCCTCTGCCCTTTGTGGCAGTCGGAAGTCCCTCTGACCCTTTACTTTTGGGGCAGGCGGGGTCCCTCTGCCCTTTGTTTGCAAGGCGGGGCCAGTCCTCGGCCCTTTGGGCAGGCGGGGTCCCTCTGCCCTTTGTTGGGCAGGCGGGGTTCCTCTGCCCTTTTGTGGCAGCAGGTCCTGGCCCTGTGTGGCAAGCGGGGTCCTCAGCCCCTTTTGTGGCAGGCGAAGTCCTTTCTGCCCTTTGTGGCAGGCGGGGTCCTCTGCCCTTTGTGGCAGGCGAAGGGGTTCCCTCTGCCCTTTGTGGCAGGCGGGGTCCCCTAATGCCCTTTGTGTCAGGCCGGGGGTCCTGCTGCCCTTTTGTGGCAGGCGGAGGTCCGGGGTCCTGCCCTTTGTGCAGGCGGGGTCATCTTTTGCCCTTGGGGCAGGCGAAGGGGTCCTCTGCCCTTTGTGGCAGGCGGGGTCCTCTGGGCCCTTGGGCAAGCGGGGTCCCTCTGCCCTTTTGTGGCAGCGGACGGGTCCTCTGCCCCGTTTGGTGGCAGGCCTGGGTCCTCTGCCCCTTTGTGGTCAGGCGAAGTCCCTCTGGCCCTTTGTGGGCAGGCGGGGTCCTCCCCTGCCCTTTGGTGGTCAGGCGAAGTCCTCTGCCCTTTGTGGCCAGGCGGGGTCCCCTCTGCCCTTTGTGGGCAGGCGGGGTTCCTCCTGCCCTTTTGTGGCAGGCGTAAAGTCCTCTGCCCTTTGTGGCCAGGGTCGGGGTCCTCTGCCCTTTGTGGAGCGAGTCCTCTTTCCCTCCCTTTTGGCAGGCGGGTCCTCTGCCCTTTGTGGCAGGCGAAGGTTCCTCTGCCCTTATTTGGTGGCAGGCGGGGTTCCCTCTGGCCCTTTTCCTGGACATGGCGAAGTCCTTCTGCCCTTTTGTGGGCAGGCGGGGTCCTCTGCCCTTTGGTGGCAGGCGAAGTCCTCTGCCCTTTGTGGCCAGGCGAAGGGGTCCTCTGCCCTTTGTGTCAGGCAAGTCCTCTGCCCTTTGTGGGGCAGGCGGGGTCCTCTGCCCTTTGTGGCAGGCGTCTCTGCCCTTTGTGGCAGCGTCCCTCTGCCCTTTGTGGCAGGCGGGTTCCTCTCCCTTTGTGGCAGGCGTCCCTCTGCCCGTTTGTGGCAGGCAGGCGGGTCCCTCTCTAACCTGTGAGCTGTCGGAGGGTCCTCTGCCCTTTGAGGCAGTCGAAATCCTCTCTAAACTTTGTGAGCTGTCGGAGTCCTCTGCCCTTTTGTTTGTTGAGGCAGTCGAAATCTGCTTTGTAACCCTTTGTGGAGCTGTCGGAGTCCTCTGCCCTTTGAGGCAGTCGAAATCCTCTAAACTGTGAGGCTGTCGGAGTCCTCTGCCCTTTGAGGCAGTCGAAATCCTCTAACCTGTGAGGCTGTCGGAGTCCTCTGCCCTTTGAGGCAGTCGAAATCCTCTAACCTGTGAGGCTGTCGGAGTCCTCTGCCCTTTGAGGCAGTCGAAATCCTCTAACCTGTGAGGCTGTCGGGGTCCTCTGCCCTTTGAGGCAGTCGAAATCCTCTACTCTTTGATTAGGCGGGGTCCTCTACCCTGTGAGGCAGTTGGGGCCCTCTACCCTTTGAGACATACAGGTCCTTTGTCTGGGTTGTGCCCTTGAGGCAGTCGGGAAGCTACCCTTTGAGGCAGTTTGGATCCTGCCCTCTGAGGGAGGCGGGGTCCTGCCCTTTGAGGCAGTTTGGTCCTGCCTGGGTTCTGCTCTGAAGACAGTCTTGTTCTGCCACAAAAGCTTACCACAAAACATTGAAGTAGAGACTATGACTATTTACTCAAGATGAGTGACAGAGTAAGGGACATAAGTGACTTATTTCTTTCAGATCATCCAATAAATCTTTAATTCATCAGGGTAATCCAAAATTTTAGTAATATTTGACTAATATATATAGTACTTCTGCTTTTACATCATATTTTAAGAAAATCTGATTAGGTGTTCGAACCCTATGTTAGCTTAACCTTTATATATATATATATTTATATATATATATATATATATATATATATATATATATATATATAGTATATATATATATATATATACATATATATATGTATATATATATATATATATATATATATATATATATATATATATACATATTATATAATATTATATGAATAATTATCACAATCGAACCGTGATCCATTTATATATCAATTCAAGCTACAAATGTCCTTTAATATCTAAATTCACTTTACCTCCCAAATGATATATTTTCATATATGTACCGAAGGGGAATTTTTTAATTGATAATAATTTCGTCCCCCCATGGGATCGAACCACCGTCCAAGTTGGCTGATTTCGTCCCCGTCCACTTGGACGGTGGTTCGATCCCATGGGGGGACGAAATTATTATCAATTAAAAAAATTCCCCTTCGGTACATATATGAAATATACATTTGGGAGGTAAAGTGAATTTAGATATTAAAGGACATTTGTAGCTTGAATTGATATATATTATACATATCGTATATATAATTAATAATATATATATATATATATATTATATATATATATATATATATATATATATATATATAGATATTATATACATATATATATATATATATATTATTATATTTATATATTATATAATTATTATATATATTATATATATATATATATATATATATATATTATACAGGAATATATATGCCCAACAGTTTTGATTGCTTAGTTGATACTTGAAAATTTTCATTTGTTATTTATTATTATTATTATTAGCTGACCGACCCAGCCCCGCTAGGGATAAGTGAATGACAGCTGATAAACTTGCTCCCTCTCTCTCTCTCTACCTCTCCCTCTCACTCCTTTCTCTAACTCTCTCTTTCTCTCTCCAACCTTCACTGTCTCATTCCCTCTTTCTTCTCACTAATACCAACTCACTCTCTCTCTCTCTCTCTCTCTCTCTCTAGTCTATTTTTCCTCTTTCTTCTCCCTACCACCCTGTCTACTTTCTCTCACTTTCCTCTCCCTCTCCTTCTCTCTCTGTCAACCCCCTTCTCAAACTCGACCCTCTTTGAGTACATTGATGTTTACCCTATGGTATTCTTTTCCAAACGATAAGTCATATGTATACAGAAATTATGTATGATAAAATCGTAAAATAACTAAGTCTACGGCATAACCAGCCTCGTTTCATGGGCAGAACCAGCTCTGTTTCAGGGAATCCCTTCTCATCCCCACCCCCTTCGGAGGGGATGGGTGGGCGGTAGGATGAAACCCCATTATAAACCATCTTAGAGGTCCCCACTATAGCCCTGCCAAGTTTCATGCCCATCAGACCAGCCGTGTGGCCGCGATTGAATGACAGACGGACTGACGGACGGACGGATAGACAGACAGACAAAGACAGACAGACATAACGTCCATTTTAGTCAGAAGAGGTCATAAAATGGGGCTGGAAGGATGCACATAGTCCTTTAACTTGATGGACTTTGACATTAGGTCACAGAAGTTACAAAAAATTTCAATAATAATTTTCCTATAATATTTTCTATCCATATTTTAATATCGGGTCACGTGTCCTTCAGTTTTCAATCGTAATTACGCGACCGCAAAGCCGTGAGTTCTCCCCTCCACACTGGTGGATTATGAAAATGGCAAATATATTTATATGCATTTATTTATTTATTTGTTTATTTATTTATTTAGTTATTTATTTATTGAGACGGAGCGAATTCAGATGTGATGATGCATATGCTCTTATCTTCGTTGAGGGGAAAAGAATAGCAGTATTC
This sequence comes from Macrobrachium nipponense, assembly GCF_015104395.2. NCBI lineage: Eukaryota > Metazoa > Arthropoda > Malacostraca > Decapoda > Palaemonidae > Macrobrachium > Macrobrachium nipponense. The sequence continues at coordinate 116,939,525 of NC_061108.1, forward strand.
GATCAGAAATGACTATTAAACAAAGAAAATTGTGAAAAGTGAACATGCCTCGATAGCTAAGGCTGTTATCCAATAAACTAAATAAACTATAATGGAGATAATAGATTACTCTCCTATTCTCTAGTAGTGATGTAGGAGACAATTAAGAGATTTTGTAGAAACTGGGAGTTTATTAATAATCATGGAATAGTATTCAGATGTCTAGTTAGAATTTTTTTTAGGATCACAAGTTGATGCTCATGATCGTCCAAGTCTTAAAATATGTGCTGAGTGGGCAGACTTGCTGCGCTGGAAGGAGAGCTGGCAAGTGCATACATCATAATTAAATTTAACAACCCCAGCATAATCTAAACTTGGGTATCTCGTACAATACCTGTGCAGGAAACCATTTACGAAGATTTCAGGTAAATATGTTTGAATTTTCAAGTGAATACTGGAGAATTATGATGTGAAATTTGAAGTGAACAATTGCAGCAGTGTGATTAGCAGCTAACTGTTGTCGGTGTGGTGATCAAGAATAAAATGTTGGGGGTCAGTGTGCTATTTGAATGATTGTTTATCCATTTAAAGTGGCTAATGGAGTGAGAGAGATGTGCAAAAGAGGTTCATCTGTTTTTTCAGCAACGAAAATATTGAGGTGCTGGCAACCAGCAACATGTATTGCTTTGCTTTTATTTAGGAGCCACTGTTTATACACACACATGCATAAACACACACACACACACACACTATATATATATATATATATATATATATATATATATATATATGTATATGTTTATGATATATCTATATATATACTATACATATATATATATATATATATATATATATATATATATATATATATATATATATATATATATATATATATATATATATAGAGCGCGATGAGTCAAGATTTCATCAGTGAGATAAATATCACCTAGGTAACCCAAAGCTGTTATGAAATGTTGCCAAATGTCTCTTTACATTGCTGCAACGGGTCATCTTTATCATAAAAATCACAAATGATAACGTCGACCTTATTAGGTAACTAACAATTACCTATGCAGAACAGGTTTTGGCGAAGTATATCCGCGAGCAAAATACAGAAGGCTTGCTCATTTTAAGATATCTTTCAAACCACGATGCGTGGAAATTCAAGGAGGTTGGTTATTTTAAGAAAATTCTGTATTAACAACCTAATCAGCACTCTTTACAGATTGGAAACGGTTTTGCCGTTGAAAATAAATTCCATCATTTGTTGTTGAACTGATATTTATGCATGGATAATGCGCAAGCACGGACGCGCACGCCTTTTTACACAACATGCGTACGTTTATATTTACATTTTGTAAAGCAATCAGTAGTTCGCCAAGTAACGTATATTTTGAATAAATATGTTCATTCCCAAGTTTATAAAATACCATTCAGTGATGGTGATCAATTATTTCTCTGCCAGTCTATCGTGGAAATAATAGTTGCTTGAGTTGGAGGATTTTAGTAGTATATGTCAAGGATGCTGGTTTTTCATAAGCTTGTGTGTGGCCGAGCAGTTTCCTCAAGGGTAGGTGTCAGAACAAAAAGAATACTGTGAAATCTGTCATCATCAGTCAAACTGGATATATGACTACATAAGCAATTTAATTTTACGACTTCTCAAGCAGGATTTTCAACTGGTCGAGCTTACAGAGTTGCCAGCACAGATGCGAGCCAGCTGGAATTAGAACGGCATCGTCATAGGTCAAGAAAGTTGACCTCCATTTCTAGTCCAGCCAGAATCGTTATGCCGTAATTTTATTCGGTATATAAATACTAGAATCACCTTCCATCTTTGTTCGCATTTACCAGAGATCGAGGTTGACGTACTACCCACTGAATTCCTTATGGACCTTATATATGCGCGCGCGCGCACACACACACACACACACACATATATATATATATATATATATATATATATATATATATATATATATATATATATATATATATATATATATTATATATATATATATATATATATTATATATATATATATATATATATATATTGATGCGTGGTTAAGAAAGGGAGTGGCTTTTGAAGATAAGTTGACAGTTGTGTTGGAATTGTTGAACCTGCTTGCCATTGTGTTGTAATACTGTGCGCATGCCAATGCGAATGAAGAAAAAATGGTGAAAGCCCCATTAATAAATTACGTAGCATAAGGATAGCTTAAAGGATGGGAATTGTATGGTTAAGGTCAGTATATGGCGAAAAGGTTAGCTTAGTTGAACATATTGGTCATGGTATATTGTGTTCTTTTGGTCATTTGGGGGTTTGGGGGAAAAGAAGGAAGCGTACTTATAATGTAGCATAATTTTTAATTGATTTTTTAAACTTTACATAAGTTTTTAATTTCAAGCTTCATTTTTTATATAGTAATAAATACTCTTCATAAATAAGTAAACTGTGATGTTTATATATATATATATATATATATATATATATATATATATATATATATATATATATATATATATAAGTCATATCACATTTCCGTGATTCATATACATATATCGAGCTACAATGTCCTTTAATATCTAATTCGCCTCTCGCGGTGGTGTAGTAGGTAAAGCTTCACTGACGTTCCTGGGTTTGAAAGGATCCATAGGTTCGCGCCCTGGTCCAGGCAAATCTATTATCGAGAAAAAATTCCCCTTCGGTTAAGCATATATGAAAAAAAAAAATATATTAATTCCGAGGTAGAGCGAATTAGATATTAAAGGACATTGTAGCTCGATATATATATATATATATATATATATATAATATATATATATATATATTTATATATATTCATATATTTTTTTACTTTCATAATTGGAATGATAACTTAATAAGGGGTATCAGTACCCGAAATAATTAAAACTTAAAAAGCTCTACATATATATATATATATATATATATATATATATATATATATATATATATATATATATAATATATATATATAAAGTTTGGTTGACTAACATCATAACGCCAGTTATGATTTAAATGCATGCTTTTGAGTCCTACACATTGTTATGAGGTACAAGTCATGAAATTTCAAGAGGAAAAATTCTTATTACCTGTCATATGTCTTCAAGCTATGAGGTGTAATGTATTCAGATTAGCTGTTATAAGTCTCAGCGTTACGTTGCGTAGTAAAGAAAGTTCAGGATATACTTTACAAGTCATGAAGTTTCGAAAGAAAATTATTGAATTTGTGGAAAAGAGGTTATTTCAATTGAAAGACTACTAGATCTATTGTTAATAGTCGTCAGGGTATGCAAAGTGCATATCATGTTGATATATTGGTCCTTAAGTTTAGAAAGGAGAATTTTCAGGTTGTTTCTAAAAGTTCTCAAACAATCCCAATGTAGAATATTTAGTAATCTTTAAAAGGCGCACCTCTTATTTCACCCTGAATATCATTCTTGAACATGTAAAATTACTCCTCGGAAAGAAAAATGTTCATTTAACCTCTGACATTGAAATTTGGGATCTCTACTTCTGGAATGACAATATCGGGAATTTCAACATCGGGGATGAGTGGACCGTCGAATTTCGGTAGCTTGACTTCTGGTATGTTGTCCAGAACTTCGTCAACGTCGAATTGGAATGGCGCCCCTGTGGCCAGCTCGTCCACGTAGTCGACCATGGCGTCCATGAATGAAGGGACAACTTGTTCGGCGTATTCGACAGCTGTTACTTCCTCATTGTTAACGCTCCTTCCGAAGTCGCTCCCCCGGGATTCCACCACGTCCCTGGCTAGCGGCAAGAAGGCCAGGGTGATGTCCCTCATCTTCTCTGCACCGGTGCTGTCCGAGTCGATGAGGGCCTTCGTCAGAGCCGGCATGATGCCTGTCAATATCTTGATGGTATCCTTGGTGCTCAGGACCTCATCGCTTCTGTCACTGTTTCTTCCAGAGCCTGAGATGGACGACAAGAATGGGTTGGCCGGAGTGGTGACTACTGAATTCGAGTTGAATCTGATGGTTCTCGCTTTCGGCCTTCCCTTTGCGGTAGGTTCTTCCTCTTCCTTGGGTTCCTCTGGATCGGCTGATAGGATAGATTTCGGTGAGGGCCTTGTCTTCTTTTGATAATCTGGCTCAGGAGCGGATGCAGACACTGAGCGAGGGTAGGAAGGTGCTGCCAGGGAGAGGGCAGTTATGCCCAGCATGCAGAGAAGAATCTGTAATGGAGTAGCGCGTCATTACTAAACAATGGATTCAATTAGTTATAAGCTCAATGTATTAAAATGATTGTCATAACAGAGATATTATGGTGCAAGGCGCTATTGATTCAGCAACAGCTAATGTTAAGAAGCCATGTTTATCTCGTTGTAATTCCTAGAGAATTAGACAATAAGATAGTGTTAGATACGTTGTAACATATTTGGAAGACCATTAGCGTGCGTAAAAACTTTAGTATCAGTATATCATAGCCCAGGAATTCAGTTCTTTATTTCTAGGTAGTGTAGGTTCATATTAAAAAATAGCCCTCCTCTATTACTTTTTTATTCATTATTTTTTGTGAACACTACGGACGCGTGCATGCAACCACACATCATCTATTGTGTGCTTGCAATTACGCTTATCGTCTGCTGCGAAATACAAGAGATCAGTGTGAGATAGGCAGGTACTATTTTGTCTGAGGGTTAAAAAACTGATATCAAGAACATGTGAACGAGGAACGAAGCGGCAGAAAGAGAGGAATCATAGTCGTTACACATCAAAATCACATGGGTATGAAAAAAATGTGCCACCGCAGGCTTATATCTGTCTATCTGTACGTACATGTGCACACACTCAGAGCCACACCCGCAAACGCGCTCGAACACACACATACATAAGTTCTTTAAGAAGGAATATATATATATATATATATATATATATATATATATGTGTGTGTGTGTGTGTGTGTGTGTACTGTGTGTGTGTGTGTGTGTGTGTATGCCATAGACTTAATTTGAGTCTAGGCCATAGGCATAAGATGCAGTAGGTGACTGTTTGCTGTTTGCTGTCTGTCAATACATATCCTGTTTGATGCAATTGTGCACATATGGTGGTGCTTTAGCGAAAAACAAATATAAGGAGAATGCCTCACTCGGAATGATTTCGGTCCGTAGCGCATGCTGTTTTATTTTTGGTTTCCACTTTCGTTTCTATGCACTTCGTTGTACTGGGACCTTGAAAGGGTTGTAGTAACATAAAAAAGTGTTGCTGTTGTAAAGGGACCCATTATTGAAGACTAAGATATATATATATATATATATATATATATATATATATATATATATATATATATATATATATATATATATTGTCGTACAGCTGGAGGGAGGAATAAAAGGAGTTGACCAAGCGCTTTCGTGTATTTTTATAGCTATGTGAGTGTGTTTGTGTATGTTTGTTTATTTATGGGGGGATAAAGAGCCTATTTCCTTTATTTCAATATAAAGTTCGATAGCTTAATTATGAGAATATGAAATCATCTCTTTCCTTTCTTTCGAGAAGAGAAAAGACCAAGATTCGTTTCTGAACAAAACTTTTATACGAGCCGTTTGAACCCACTCGCATCGAAGAGGTCCTTGTTTTTGCTGGCCAAACTTAATTCTACCTGTTTGTATCGTTTCCGACTTCGTTAATCCAACTCCCCATGAAAAAGAAAAAAACTCTTACTAGGCCATTTTTTTCTCTCGTGGCACTGACATGGAAATCGTATCGAGAAAGCAAAATTTAAACGACCTTTGTCGCGGGGAGAAGAGAGCGCGTCATTATATCGGGGTTCAAACGTAGGCTTGTGTTGTCTGGGATAGCGCCAGAGTTTGCAACGCTGCTGTTTGCCTTGGGGCGTCCTCGTGGCTCTGAATTTTTGCTCAGTTTTCCTCTAGACTCACGCACTCCGTGCAATTGAGGAATTGCTTCATAACTCGGGAATTAAAGTGCAATTAGGTGTGATAGGTATTGTGACACAACCTGTTGCTACTTGATGTTGTTTTCATGTGCAGATAATCATCGGGACTTATTTTGTTATTGTGTGAAATTGCAATAGATAAACAATGAAAAACGGCCAAAATTGTAGATAATCGAGGAAAAACTTTTTCTTTTACACCTTGAAAATACAACATATTTACAGTTATGTGGAATGGGTAAGGTTATTATATGAGCAATTCATGAAATACTGACAACTGTAATCTTGATACAAAAGAACTCTAGAGATTAAACGTGATGGGTAATTTCAAGTCAGAGTTACTGGAAAATTACTGATTAAATGGATGTTAAGAATAATTTTATGTTAATATTACATGTCTAGACAAGCTGACCGTGAAAGATGAAGCAGAAATATTATGTATTTAATTCGTGCCTTCCTACGTTATAGGTTAAAAAAAGAAGTAAAATGACCAAGTACGTCTTTTTTCAGTAAAATAACAAAATCTTATAAGGCAGACAGAAATTGCTGTTTGCTGGAGGGGTAACACATAACAAAAACTTTCAAATGCCTTATAACCTTGGGAGTTACAGAACCGTAGTAGTGTTGTGTGGGCACCGAAGTCCAAGAAAAACGGGTAAGAGAGAGAGAGAGTTGCGACTGATGATGTCCCAGTGCTCTCGATTTAGAAATGCCACTCCTCGTTTACCTTAAGCCTGAAACCTAGGAAGGTTTTCCACCAAGATGCTGACCGTGGGCGGAGTTAAGAAGCTCCCGCCCCCAAGTCCTCCCACAATTCGTCTCCGCCTCTAAGGAAATGTTTTGCAAGGATGTACAGTCATGAAGAAGGGAACAAGATTAAAATGCTCAAGTTGCTTCTGTATGTGTGATTGGTTATGACTGAATCATCACGGGCTCTTTCTACGTAGTAGAGCTGCCTGCATGTATATTTATAGTTAAACCCCCAAACTTACAACATGTGCCCATGGGTACCCAGTCTTACCTTATTTCAACATGATATAAAAAGTATGAAACGGTTTTACTGTCAGTAGAATCTTGCTAATAAAGTTTATATGTACAATACGCTGAACGTATTACAAGAATCCTTCGCCAAAAAATTACTTTGATTGGTGCTCACAAATAATTTTTTGAAGCTTCAACATTGGGAAATATTTTAGGACGTGTCAGTCTGTACTCTGAATCAGCATGAATTGATTTCTTAACTTTTATTTTCTAGTTTAGATTAACTGTTATCTCAAATTACAGTAAAAATATTTCCAAGAATGACAAGGGACGTTACTTTCGGCTATAAACTCCCGGATTACGCACATTTTATTTAGAAGTCCAGGGAGAAGCTATTCAGATTTCCATTATCATGGCAGGTTTGATAGATAGATTACGCCATTCAGTACCATCAAGCACCAAGTGATTCGGAGAGTGTGTTACAAAAGGCCAGCTTATCTAAGGAGCCACTCTCTTGAAGAGCGCTGTCTTATTCTCCTCTGTGATAAAAGAAGCTTGGCCACTCGTAAAAGATATAACAGGCCACGTTTTCAGGCATGCAAGCAACTGAATTGGCTTGTTGAGAGATTTACTAAGACTATTAGGACCTCAGTGCCTTAAAGAGCGAATATTTGGCTGGTGTTGCAGAATACCATTAAAAAAAAATCGTTAACCACGGTAGTGACGATAAAGGAAACTGCTTCTGTAAGCTTCCTTCAGATCCTTGGCCGACTTTTTTCTCTTCTTCTTCTTCTTTGTGTGAATCAGGACTTCTATCAGGTATTCGCCTACGATGACATTGGAGGTTCAGTGGTCTCTATAAGGCTGACTGTTAAATGACAAAAGATTAGACTCCTTCATCTTTTGTATGACCAGATGCACGTGGATAACATTAATGGATAATAAGTGATTTATTCGTTAATTTTATCAAATACCAGAAGGAGACAGCGCAAGCAGTTCTAGTTGTTAATAGAATAGGCCTTTGTGCCTCGCTCTCTGAAACACTGGGTCGGCGGGGAAAGCAATCCAAAAAATTATTTAGCGGGAAAATATATTATCAGCGTTATATAATCTTGTACGATATTTGCCGTTATTGCCTTAAATTATAACATATGTAACTACATTTTATTGGTTAAATAACGTAAAAATTTGAGTTACCCAAGTTCCTGTGAAAAACCCCCGTCTGGAAGAAACTTTTTACCTCTCTCTCTCTCTCTCTCTCTCTCTCTCTCTCTCTCTCTCTCTCTCTCTCTCCACAAGAGAGAGGAAAACTAAGTTTTTGTTAGCACTCTTAAAGTGCATACCGTCATAACCGGACGACCTTGAAGAGTTGAGCACAGCCCACTAAGAGCGAAGCCATTCATATGAAAGTATCTTTCTCTTCTATCCTTTGGTGATGATGAGCTTAGTTCGTGACTGTTGCAGATGATAATTGTCTATCTTAATGGTGCTTTTGAGCATTATTTCTTTATTTATGCAAATGTATTGGGACCTTTACCACCAGCAATTTACCCAGCTAATTGCTGGAATTATTTCCACATTATGTACACGCACTTATGTAAATAGAGCGATGATAGGGTTTAAGGTTTTAAAGAAATATTTTTCCCAGTTCATTCAGGAGATAGCGATTAATCCCACTAAAGTTTTATTTTGGATAGGAATTCAGTTCGCATCTGTTGAACAAAGACGCATTTACTGCAACAGCAGGAGGCCTTTTTTCATGAGACATTAGGATCTATAGATTTCAATCTTGATTCATCAACGAATTTTCAATGTGTTTGTTTGTTAACCTGTGATTAAAATAAAAAGTAAACTATATGAGTTGATTTCGTATTGAATTTGAATGACTAATTATGTTTTATTTATTCACCAAGTTTTTGGTTATCATTCAGCCCATAAGGTTAAGTTGACGAATTATTTAGCCTCCCCTATAAACAAAATGAAAATTTGGGAGGAAATAGACTTAATTCCTTATAAGGAAATTAACAGAATTTTCTTAGATTGTGGAATATCCAATTTTAATAAAGACTTAATGTCATAAAGAGACCTAGACGTTCTTTAGAAATGATCACCTCAACATTATTTCTACTGGCATCTGATTTTCAAGCCGGAAACAATTTATTTCCTGATGAGCAAGGGAAAGAGTAAAAAATTGACCATAGACAAAACTCAAAGGAAAGGAAAGAAAGGTTTTGAAAGAGGAGAGAGAAAACAAAAAGGTTAACGTACGATACGATACTTATTTTCCTATCCACCTTAACATTTTTCGTGCAATCTCAGTTTTATGCGGACGTAAAATTTATTTTTATGATCTTGTGGTCTGGCCAAACACACAACGGAATTATCTATTTCTTACTCCAATGCAATTATTACTTGTTCTCATGGAGGTATTTTTTTTTTTATTATTCTGGACTTTAAAGATGGACTCAAGTTGATATGTTTTATATATATATATATATATATAATACTTGAAATCAAGGGAACACGCAATATTAAGATACTAAGTACCTTAGGGAAAATGAAACAGAGCATATGGACATGTAGAGAACTCCTATAAGAATTCATGCAACCACGCCGGTCATATCCGAATTAAACTGGATATTCGTGCTCGAGGTTGACGTTGACGTTTATAAATCAGCTTTTTCAGACGTTTCAACCGTTCTTCGAACCATGGTGCTTTCGACAGTTGTCTTGACTGAAGGCCAGACTCCGAATACAGAAACGCGTTCAGTATACCACAGGTTGGGTGACATTGGGTGTGGTCAGTGTTTGTATGAGTGTTTATCTAGTAAGATAAAATACATAATAGTAACCTGGTGACGAAGGACTATCGTTATGAAATGGGAGAGAATGGGTTTTGTGGCATTTCCTGCTTTCAAAATCATCATCATCATCATCATTATCATTGCCTCCGATGCCTCCGTATCGCAGAGGGATTCTGTAAAATTCCGTCTTTCATTCCTCGGTTTTACCTTTCACAAAATCTCCACCATCCCAAGCCACCCCTCGCTGTTTTTTCACCCTGGCAGGTCTGGGTCTTCCAACAGTTAATCTTCTGTTGCCCACTGGAGCCCAGGTGACTCAATGACGTACTGTTACTCCCATCATTACTTCATTTATATGATTATGGAACTTCCTCAATTTTCCATGTGGTATCATTACTGAATGTTCCTCCAACTGATTCCTTATATTTTATTTTTTCCTCAGCTCGACAAATCACTATTGCCTAGAATTTCTTGGTCATTCCAAAAATTTACAAGATGACCCATTTATTAAAACAAATTTTTTCTCACATATCTTCCTTAGCGTTTGAGCAAGAAACAGGCGTTGAAATGATAATTATAAATGACTTACTGTTCCCCCCGGGGTCGTTATAAAGGCATGTCCCAGCGAACTCCATCTCCCATCATTACTTCTTTTATATGATTATGGAACTTCCTTAATTTTTCATGTGGTATCATTACTGAATGTTCCTCCAACTGATTCCTAATGTTTTTCTTTTTTCTCACCTCGACAAAACACTACTGCTTAGAATTTCATGGTCATTCCAAAAATTTACACGATGACCCCTTTATTAAAACAAATTTTTTCTCACACATCTTCCTTAGCGTTTGAGTAAGAAACAGGCGTGGGAATAATTATTATAGATGACTTACTGTTCCCCCCGGGGTCGTTCGAAAGGCATGTCCCAGCGAACTCCATCTCCTATCATTACTTCTTTTATATGATTATGGAACTTCCTTAATTTTTCATTACTTCCTTTATATGATTATGGAACTTCCTTAATTTTTCATGTGGTATCATTACTGAATGTTCCTCCAACTTATTCCTAATGTTTTTCTTTTTCCTCAGCTCGACAAAACACTATTGCTTAGAATTTCATGGTCATTCCAGAAATTTACACGATGACCCCTTTATTAAAAAAATGTTTTTCACACATTTTCTCTTCCTTAGCGTTTGAGCAAGAAACGGGCTTGGAAATAATTATCATAAATAATTTTTTTAAACGACTATACCCAGTTATGGGTCTTCACAAAATCTTTGGAAAATAAAAACTCTTAGGAAAAATGTAATCCACATTTGAAATGTTATGAACTGACTTTGCAAAACATACAAAGTATAAGACATTTAAAACTAAGTATATAGAAAGTAATGTCCCATGCTCAAAAAGCTTGCTTTAAGAGTAAGCTTTTCAGCTTGAGCTTTCACTGTTAGTGTGATATTCTCTAAAGTGTCTAGCCACCCAACATTTATCTTTTTATGTAACTTACTACGAGATTCAGGGCCTCTGTAACACGGTTTTTTCGCAATAACTTTTTATCTATGCATTTCATAAATATAACGCTTATTCAGAATACACATTATATCTACACATAAATTTTGGCCGTATTCTGCATTACGTAGGTTGAAAAACTTTGGTACTTATAATGTAAAAGTGACTTTTTTCTGAAGACGGGCCAACTTACTCAGAGAAAAGGTTTCGAACGCATTCGTTACGTAACTGATGACCACATTTCTTCCCTCTTTCTCGATGGATGACTGGCTATACGTAACGGAGGCTATACCTCTGGCAACAATGATATACAAATTTAAATACAAGCAAAGCAGTAAACGTTTATGAACTCTGAAACCTTTCCACTGATAATTGTCAAAATGAACAAACCAACAAAATATGTTTATAAATACAAAAACACTTCTATTATTAGTCTAACTCCCAAAATAAGTGCCCTAAGAAATTACAGTCTACTTTATAGGTCACAATCAGATTGACAAGATGTAGGGAATAGTTGGTAATTTTCAAAAACATAGTAGACAAGCTTGATTTGATAACTGCTATATCCAATGTCAAACAATTTTTATTTATTGGCTATCTATCTATTTACTGAAAAAAAATAGCCGGTACCGTATTTTGGCTTTAAACCTTCACCAATAATTATCATCAGAATGATGACTTCATGAGGCTCCACCCTCTTTGGCCTCGTTATAATTCAGGATAACACTGAAGGCTATCAAGGGCATTGTTGGATTAGAAAATTTAACTTCTGGCTATAGAAACTCATTTCTCGAATTCTCGAGCAGTTGTAAGAAGTGCTAAATGATCCTCAAGGATCCCAGCAGTTGGCCTAAACGTTTAATTCATGTATATTACTGCTATACTGCTGCGGCACTACTGCTACAGTAGTATTACTACGCTAGCACAGATTCCCCACCCACGTCTATGTATCGTTCCGTCATTCATAAAGTCTTTGGGTTTCAGAGCCGATGAAACAAGGTTAATGAGTTTCTGTCTGGTGGATGGGCGGAGCAACATTTCGTCAAAAGGTGTTTACATTACATTGCTTACGTAATGAATGTTTTTCGACTCTTGGCTCGTAATCATTGGCCATGGTGTTGGCTAGATAATTTTTACTCTATAAAAATTAAAATGATAGGGTTTAGGTTCTTGATAACGTTGACAAAATTTGTGTGGTTGTAAAATATACATATGTCAACTTTCAGCTACATCCGATGCTTTGATAAGGAGCAAAGTCCAAAAACCTGTGTTTACAGAGGCCCTGAATCTCATAGTAAGTGACTATATACATAAAAGTAAAATAAATCTTTGGTCTACTAAAGAAAGTTTCTATGAATTACGTCTCAGATCGTACAAGAATAACTGATTCCTACGGGAACAGATCTCGTGGATGATTATTCCCAAAAACTTTTACACTGGCAAAATATTATTTGGCTACATACCTCGCACGCAACAATGCCACCTAACGGAGGTTTTTTGAACTCTCAGATCAAGGGTTGGTATTTTTGCTGACTCACCTTAATCACACAGTAACCCAGAGAGCGCTTGATTTTCACGGCTGCTAATTTCCACGTAACACCTGATTCTTGATAAACGATGAAATAATTTGTTTAAAATTGTCATGCTTGTGCCTCAATTCTTTTTTATTCATACTCCGATTTCTCTTGTAAGAATACAAAATAGTTACTCGTGGATTCTTCAAAATGCATTTTATTTGAGAATGTCAGATTCCCTTAAAAAAGAAACTAGTGGATATCTTCATCTTCTAAAGCTTTACTATTGCACATCATTATTTTAAATAAAACGTGTATTCGTTTATTCGTAAATATGTCCACAAACAAAACACGTTCATAAGAATGCTAAACAGTTATTCGTGGGCACTTGAAACAGCATTTTATTTGTGAAAGTCAAATTCGCTTCTAAGGACCTTGGGCTATCTTCACCTTCTAAAGGTTTACTATTGCATATCATAATTTTACAAACATAATATTTATATGCATATATGAACAAACACCCAATATATTTATATATATATACATACATACATACATATATATATATATATATATATATATATATATATTATATATATATATATATACAATGCCGATTTCTTAAATTAATTATAGAAAAACTATGTATATATCTTCCAAATTCCGAAGAAAGTTCCCACTGAAGCATTACCTATAGGAAATAAATCTTTTAGATCATTGCATTCACAGGGAAATTTGTTTTTATCATAAAATTTAACCTTCTTCAACATAAAAGCAAAAGAAGAAAGTAGAAACAGTGCATGCAAGAAAGAAAATAATGCCAGTTTTACGCTCCGTTTAAAAACTCCAAGCTACTATCTCACCTGTCCTGTGCCTCCTGTGAAGCAAAAAAACCGCTCTTTTATTTTCATTTATATTCAAAGAATTTTTTTAAATAAATGGAAACACGGCAGAAAGTCCCGTAATGTAAACTTTCATTTGCAAAGTTTTCCACAGCGTGTGTGTTGGAGAGAGCCCAGCTGTGCTTCTTGGTCTTATTCTTTCGGTATTAATTTTGAACGAACACTTCCTCCCTGAAGCGAAATTGGATATGGAAGTGTTTCGTTAACTTCAAGAGATCACTCTTGTTACTCCTCTATTCGCTGGCATCTCAATTTCGTTCTTGTCAATATATTTCTACACTTTTTTTCCCCTGGTGTTAGTCTCTCTCTCTCTCTCTCTCTCTCTCTTCTCTCTCTCTCTCTCTCTCTAACGAAGTACTTTTATCCTTCAGTAAAATGTTTGAAAGGAATATTGCTCTCTCAAAAAGGAAAGGAATTGGAAGAAAAATACGAACAGGAATTGTTTCACGCGATGACGAGAAAAGCGACACTGTAAGATTACTTCGATAGTATTTCTTTTTAATAAAAGTTAATCCCACTCGAAATGGAAGACGTAAAAGAAATTGAATATAAAAAAAAGGACGATGGAAAGCTGGATTATTCTAAAGAAAAGAAAACTTGTAAGAGTCCCTCAGTGAGGAGAAAAGCTCTCTTGTACAAATATGAGATTCTGACTTTTTCCTGAGATATGTAGAAAATAAAAACTCCCAAAACATCTGTCAGGCATTGGAAAATTTTCCCTCTCCTACTCCGACTGTTACTCAAAAACTCATTCATTTTTTTATTCAGATTTTTTGGCTTTACCATGATATGACTTGAATCTCGATGAACATATATTTACAAAGTTTTCCATCACTTTAGTCAGAGGGAGTAGGTATGTAATATGTATACAGTGTTTTAGTTTCATTTTTACAGCATTTAAAACGAATCGTTCCCCCCTGGAGCTTAATTTGATGAAAATGGTTTGTATAGACTTGTTTTTTTTACTAGAGGCTTGGACATGTCCATGGTATCAAATACGTACATTTTTTTCCGAAAGCGTTCTCTCTCTCTCTCTCTCTCTCTCTCTCTCTCTCTCTCTCTCTCTCGGGGTTTAAATGGCCAAGAAGTTTTTCAGGGTAACAACGTCGTTTTGAGTGATGGTATACTATGCCAATTTATCTATCGCTAATGAAGGGATTGAATTTCAAAATTACCTTGGGAATGACCTTTACTGCTAAGTTTCCGTGTCACAAATGACACTCAGAACTCGTAATAGTTAGACGTACTGCTAATATTCCCTGTGACATCATTGTTCCATCTGTGACATCATTGTTCCTTAGTGCGGCAAAACTTCTAATGGGTACATAACCACCTGCTTAAGAAGATGTAACAAAGACTGCATGAAACAACTACACCGTAGGTGTTTATTTTATTATTATTATTATTATTTTTTTTTTTGCATTAACTTCTTTATTATTGGACAGTTTGTCCTCGTTCCCCCTTTTTATGTCTAGTGTTTCCGTCTGGATTCCCTCAAATAACCTTTCATCTTCGAACGATCCCCCCCTTTTTAGTGGGGTGGGCTGCTGTTTGATAAGTCCCCTTAATTAGGTCTGTGGGCCCCTTTTAACTATTCAACTATCGCTGTATACCTGTTAGAAAAAAACAGTTGATCATTTTGTCTTTGATTACTGCCGCGATTGTTACTAGATCGGTAAATAATTATCCTATTTTTTTTTTATCTTTTCACATAGGAAAATGGTATGGAATTTTTGAAGGACGACTTTTATTGTTTTTTTTTTACGAAAGCTTATTTTGTGATTCTGGAATTTCGAATGGGGCATTATACTTCATTTGGTTTTGGCTTCTCGGCATGTTTGTGAACCACTTCCGTTCACACCAGTCACCTGAGTTCTGCTGCAGTTTTCTGAGTGTTGAATCTTAGAATAAAGCTGGAAGCCCCATTGCCATGCTGCTAAACAATTATTATTAGGATCGTTTGCGCCATGGCAGTCCTGCTTCCTTGTAGTCACCTATCCAAGTATTAGCCAGAACCAAAGGTGCTTTGTCGCACTTTCGTAGAGTTCGTTAATTTAATGAAGATTCAAATGCACAGCAATTTCTGGTGGTCACCGTTCCATGTACTGACCTAATCCGAGGTTGCCAACCAGGAGACCAACTGTATCGCCAACTTGTTCCATAGAACTCTGTAATCACAGCCTTGTTCAAGCTCAAGTTTCCTGTCGTTTATCTTTAAATCTTGAAAACTTCTAGCTTTCAAAAAATTGCTGTACTGTAATATTGCCATTATATGTTTATTTCCAATCCCTGGACTTTTTTTTATCGGTTTCTTGCATCAGTTTGAATGAGCAAAATGCTACTGCATTACGTTGTTAATCGTAATCTCTACTGCAATCAAAAACGTAACATTGGAAACTTGAAACGTGACGAAATTTCTAGAGCCGTCAAATGTCACTATATTGTAAATCGATATAATTTCATGTCACATCAGCATAGAAACTTACGTATTTTTATAAATTTCCAGAGCGTATTAATAATAATAATAATAATAATAATAATAATAATAATAATAATAATAAAAATAATAATAATAATAATAATAAGAATAATAATAAACGATATAAGAAATATATAAAAGATATAAGATATAATTATATATATATATATATATATATATATATATATATATATATATATATATATAGTAACACATTTAGAAAATATTGTACATCACCCATTATTCGAAAAATAAACTCTACTTACAGCTTGTTGTTACTGAAGGAGAATGCCAATAGTGATGCGGGTGCATAGTGTTGTGGTTTGCACTTTTAATTAAAAGAACTTCAAATGCTTTCAAGAAAGAAGATATAAAAATACCTTGTAATTGCTTATACTACGTGGTTACTTACTCTTGAGGCACTGTGATGATTCCTAAGTTTTGTGGCCAGTTATAAGCACTGGTGTCAATGAAGATAGCTAGCCCAAGGCCGGTGATGCCACATATGGCCACGGGTTGTATCAATGGCGTTTTGTTAATATTGCTTGACAACTGTTTAATGGTTTTGAAATATTATTTTCGAAATATGGCGACGCCAGGTTTCATCAGTAAAGAAAACTATCCTTTTTGAGACCTTGATCAATTAGGTGAATTTTAGGGCGATTTAGATTTATGCACTTTTTTTTTTTTTTTTTTTTTTTTTTTTTTTTTTTTTTTGTGGCGGGTTGGTGGGTTGATAATATATACACTATCGTGCTGTCGAAGAGACTATTATAAAACTCTGCTCGTGAAAGTGATCGTGGAGTCGTCGAATTTTTTTAAAACAATTTTCCAAAATGTCGTAAGTAAAATGATATCATCTTCTGGATAATTAGCACCAGGAAACTCTTCCAGAAAATATACAAAAGCAGCGATTTTTTTCAAAGTATGTGTCGGGAAATCACGTTAAAATTTTATGGTGAAAAAATAATTATCTCGCTTAAAAGAATTGCGCTTTTACTTTTCCTCCTTTTCTCATGTTTTTGCAGTCTCCTTGTATATCCGTACTTAAACATTATCGAGAGGAACCTTTACATTTCAATAATTACCTGAGAAAATAACCAGTTATGCACATATGACAATACACGCACCCACACACACATATTGTATATATATATATATCTATTATATCTATTATATAATATATATATATATATATATATTTTATATACATACATATATAATATATATATATATATATATATATATATATATATATATATCTATCTATCTATCTATATATATATATATATATATATATATATATATATATATATATATATATAGTGCTCTGATGTAAAAGATAAAATAACGAACTGCGAAATCAACAAAATTCATTGTATAAAATTCACTAGTTGAAAGTTACTTAGCAGCGCAATCACCTCGAAAGGTCACTCATAGTTCACCCAGGCGATATGATTAAAGAAACAGATTATGAATGGTATATGAAACAATCATTATTAAGGATTCAGGAGGCAATCTTTATAACCATGGCAAAAGGCCGCTTTACTCTACTCTAAACAACTAAACTCTGAAACCCTTTTCAGATTTTGTACATCAGCGTAATATTATTAGTATATTAGTAGTAGTAGTAGTAGTAGTAGTAGTAAGCACCCGGGCTCATAGCTTTTCGAGAATGTGAGTCACTATCGGTCTCAACAGATTCCTAAATGCAGATTTTTTTTGGGGAGGATGGGGGAAGAAGTTGAGAGGCCCATGCATTATTATTATTATTATTATTATTATTATGATGATGATGATTATGATGATGATGATCATGATGAATTTCACCTTAGAACCAATATCCATTACACAGTGGATAAAAAGTATTATACGTTTTTACCCTTATATTGCGATACATATTGTTACCGCAATGTTATCGGCACCCCTAAAAAATCATAAGTTGCCTCCAGCCACAATCAGATGTAGCTATTTCAATTATTATAAGAAGAAAAAAAAGTCACTCATAATTATGAGTTGCACTTCGTTATTACCTGAAAGTGATGTTATTAATGACAATCAGAATAAAATCAAGTTCCATAAGAAGACCACCCATGTAAAAAGAATGTCTTGATATCTTGAAATTAATTATTACGGTAATAAAAAACAATAATGTATTGTGCACTTACACACAGCTTCATTTCGGCGAGGAGGGCGTCGGCGTTTGTCGGAAAATTGCATCCATTGCTTTCCTTATATATAGGCAGCTGTTACCTACCATCCTGCCATAGAGTCGTTGCCGGAGACCGCTAGATGCGTTCCAGCGCCGCCCCCCCCCCCCCCCCCCCCCTCCCCCTCCCACATCATATTCTTATGAAAGGTGAGAGGACCTGTGGTACAGATGAGAGTGTTGGCGGTTTCTGTATTCCCTTGTCTCGTTTTTCATCCTTTCCATTTAGATTAAGATTGGAAGGAAAGTTTTGCCCTTTTTGCTTATGACCAGGAAGGTCTTTTGACGCCCGGAGGTAGTCGTTTGTTGTCGAATAGTTACTAAATGGAAGGATAGTTTAATTCCATGTGTTCGCCTCTTGGAATGTATGGCATGGTGTACAGAGGTGGGAGGGGACGGAAAAGAGAAAGAGAGAGTTTAACAAGTTAACTTGTCTTCTACAGTTATGTTTTAGGGTACTTGAGGTAGCCCCGTCGGGTTACTGGGTATGTGGAATATGCTCTGAACGAAACCAGGGAGGAGACCTAATAACATGTGCGTTTGTTTGTTATGCTGTTTCCAGGTTTCATACGCGACGGCGTCTTCCTAAAGCGTTTATTTTAGTGTCACATGAAATTGAAATGAACGTAATTTACCTCTTGTTGCTTTTACAGAATGTAACATGTATTATGGGTAAGGAATGTGATGAAATAGTTTTGGAAAGATTGAATACAGGAAAAAGGAAATCTGACAGAGGATTTTGAAGGTTAGCTCTATATTATAGTGGTCAGAAGAATGTCGAGAAGATGGCTAGAAACGCAGCTATTTTATTCAGTAAAAATATACATATCCAAATAATAACATGCTCAAATCTAATACTGCAGATATGATTATTGAATACAATATAGCTAAATTAAAACTGAATATGGTCGAAAAGTTTAGTAAAGTAAATCAGGAATGTTCTCTATCAAAAAACCTGTTGCTGACTATACGCATTACTGAAATTAACTCTATTAACTGTAGTACTGTTTAATACACTATAGAAGTAAAACAATTTATTGTGCAAAAAAAGCTTACCATACCTTTTCCACCCTATTATTACTAGACAAATGTCATTCATCAGGGCTGATATGGTACTCGGGTTGTATTACAAAATTTAAATAATTATAGATAACTATATTGGGAAATTACAATTTGTTGAATAGGAATTACCCATTAAGTGATTGCACTGTATAATTAGTCTTTAGTATGACAAGATATTGAACTTTTATATATATTTTTCAATATAAAAAAATGATTTGAATGTCTGCTGTACAAGATACACATTTTATCAGGTTTCTGTTGAGGTACACAATTGCTACGGAGTAACATGTGGTATACTATGGAGTAAATAATGAGCAATGTTTTACTTTATAACAGGTTAAAGTTTGAAATAATTTCTTGACAGTATGAATGACATTCAGATGAGGTCAACACATCAGATTTTATATAAATATTATAAGAAAGATTAGATATACAACAGTTTTAATGATGTTAACACGAAGCTCCAAAACAGGATGTACTACAATGTAGTTTATGCTCAATATGCTAATATAGATATTTAACTGAGTGAGTTATATTTGGATGAGTCAAAATATAAAATTTTAAATAAACGTTATAAAAAAATAGACACAACAATTTCAATGATGCTAACAGGTAACTGAAGAATAAAATGTATACTACAATTTAGTTACTGCACAATATGCAGATAATTATTTTGCTGAAAGAATTGCATTTAGATGAGGCCAAAACTTAAGATTTTAAGAAAATATTATAAAAACAAAGTAGAAATACAACAGTTATTTCTTATGATACTAGGTAACTGCCGAATAAAACATACTACAATTTGATTTTGTACAACATGATACATTATATACAAGTCTATTGACTCTCTGGAGCAAGCGAATTTTGGATGAGTATTGATAACCCTTTTCAGCACACCAGGTTGCAGAAAACGCTTGAGTAAGTCAACTTCACTCAGTCCCTGTGGCCTGTATTGAGTAATCTCTTCACACTCCACGAGATAATGACTTAGAGTGTGCTTTCTTAACTCGCCACATAGTCTGCAGCATGTTTCTGATGGACTCACAGCTGACAGTACCTCCCAAAGGTATCGGCTCTGCATCCTTAGTCTACTTTACGTTGTTTGCTCTCTTCTGCTCTCCAGTCCACAAAGTTTGTAGTCAGTAGTGTACCACCAGTAATTTCAAGGTATTTTCTTATTGATGAGTGTGTTTCTTCGAGCATCTCTATTCTCTCATTGTATCTTCGCATTATTTCCATACCAACCGAGTCCTTCAACATACTCAGGGATGGTGTCAGTTTGTAGTCCACTCTCTCCTTCCTTGCACCTTCTTTAGCAAGCTCGTCGGCTCTTTCATTGCCTTTGATTCCAATGTGTGAAGGCACCCATACGAATGCAACCATTCTGCCTGCTCGTCTGATCTGTGATAGCAGGTCTATATAGCTCTTCTCACCATGATATTTGATTCAACTTTTCTTGGTGTTAGTGATTGCAGGGCACTCAGGCTATCTGTTGCTATTATGGCATTGTCCTTATTCTTATTTATGATAATCAGGGCAGCTGTAATACCTAGAAGTTCTGACTGTAATATGGAGCATCCATCTGATGATCTTAATGACAGAGAGTATACCTCCTCTCCATGTTGATCCGCAGTTACCCCACTTCCTGCTCTACCATCTTCCAGAAGTGACCCATCTGTATGATAATGTGCCCGTTCCCCCTGAATACTGACCAGCCTCTGAAAATAGTCATCCTTCAGCAATGCAGGATTCATCTCTTCCTTTTTCCCTTTTAAAGCTGATAGCAATATCTCAGTCTCTGGTATGCTCCATGGGGGGATGGCTTTTACATCTATCTATAGAAAAAAATATTGAGATAATTGGCAGGTTTGTGTAAATCTGCTCAGCTGATATAGTCTCATTTTTCTTGATGTTATGAAGTGTTAAAAGGGTGATACAATTATTTAATTACACTTTTATTATATTTATAACCTTTGCAATATACATTAATTACAGTATAGTATTCTTTTTGGCCTATAGTTACTTGGTTGATTTTCCTTAGACAATGCATCTGTAGACGAGGCTAGATTAAAATCATAGATTTATTTAGAACTTCGTTGATGCGTTAAGGTGAGAATAAAATATACTAGAATACAACTTTAATATTGTTGTACTTTACTCGATGTTTCATGACTTGATATGTTTGGTGGAATTGTTATGAAACGAGCTCGGGTAAGTTTCAGGGATTTGCTATTTAAAGGAATCACCCTATCAACGCATAAACTGCAGTTATATGTTCGATAATAAAGTAATAAATAAGAATAATATTGACTGCAGTTTAAATGAATGAAATTTTCAAGTTTAGTAAACATTATTAGCGAACTGTCTTACAGGTTTCTAGGACTATTTTGTTTACTTTGATTCAGGTGATTCTTGTTTGTATGAAAAGGGTTCACACTATGGTAAAATTGTTTTATTTGACATGGGACTCGTACATAGCGATATTCCCTATTCAGTTGGATGTAGTAATAATGGTTGTGTTTGGTTTGATTATGGGAAATATGTTGAAAGAAGGTTACAGTTGCGTTACCTTATACTTAGAATGCATTTATGATTTTGGATGAAACGAATGGCATACTTTAAGCCAAGAATCATGGTGGCTTGGGTTGGCAATTTTCGTCGAATCCGGGCAGCCATCGAATCTCGGTGTCCTTCAAGATGTTAGATGTTGAAGTTTTATTGTATCTAGTTGTGCACCCATGGTTTTACGTTGTTTGTTATGCCTATATATAATATATATCTTATTTAATAATATAGATATATATCATATATATATATATTTATTATAATATATATTATGAATATATTATATATATATTATATACATTATATATTTGTGTGTCTAGATTACCTTAGTTGAATTATATGTGAATTTCTTTGCGTGTTTTTAATAAGGGGAAATCATATATTTATTTATGCTTATTCACATCATTATTTACCACTGTCTTTGTAAGTAATCATGGTGAATTGAAATGCCACGTCAGTTTATGATAGTGATAATTTTTAAACAGGGAATATGGCAGATAGATTGTATTGATTGATTCATTCATAATGTTAATTGGTTCTCCCATTCATCATCAAACGAGGAAAGCATGTTAGTCAAGGGGCAGATTATGTAAATGTTTTTAAGAGAAATACAATCATCAAGAGTGATTTTGATCTCTGAAATCACTTCGGCGTTTTCCTATATTGAACAGTACATGATCCGATCTCCAGCCTACATGAGACGCTTGCAAGATTTTTCCCTCATGTATAAGTTGTAAACATTATATTCCTAGCTTTTAACGTATATTAAAACGTGCTCAAATCTACGGTCAAATAGAGCCTTCCTTCACCAACGAAAATTTAAAGAAATACTCTATCTTTTATTAGAAATAATTTTTCTGTACTGTTTAACATAAACATTACTTATCTTTGACATTTTCATTCTAATGAATAAATCATAAATATGCTATCCTAAAATTCATGTATCTTTAACTTAACGTGAAACTCCTTTTAAGACCATTTTAGGATCCCCATAGACCTTTCCTAGCCCCCCCCCCCCCCCCAACAAGAACACTAACAACAACAACAACAACAAAGTAGTTTGTGGGTTTACTCCCCGAGTAAGCAAAATAGGTTTGAGTGACTGTTGGGATTCTTAACCGCCCTCTCTCTCTCTCTCTCTCTCTCTCTCTCTCAGGGTTGGGTTGGATTATGTGGATTAAATGACCAGTCGAAAACCAAGAACTTATAAATAGCATATATATATATATATATATATATATATATATATATATATATATATAATATGAATGTTTACTTCACGAATGTGTTAGTTTCTTTACTGCCTTCTATTTTTTTTTTTGTAAAGAATTCATCTTTTTTGTGATTTCGCTTGCCTGTTATGATTATTCTAAATTAATATTTGCACATTTTATATAATAATAGTAATAATAATAATAATAATAATAGA